>NC_045544.1:75169554-75469554 GCF_009769535.1 Thamnophis elegans
ATTTTGGGGGGACTAAAGCAATAGGTTTTTTTAAAGGATTGAGTTGAATATATTTTCCAGGGAAATACATAAAGGGAATAGTGGTTGCTGCTAGTTGTATGATTAAGATGCCATGTTTAATGGCACCCTCCACTTTCTGTTTCAGATTTATTTTGCATCTGGAAGGCTGTAGAACTTTAAGCCAAGAATTTGCTCACTGTCTTTTTGTAAGGCCTTGTAGATTTTTTTTAAAGTGGGAGAGAGGGCAATAAAATTTCCCAATGGAGATGGAGCAATCAGAAAAATGGAAAAATAAATAGGACTGAAAATAAATATTCCAACTTGACAGCCCTTTTCTTGACAAATATCCATTACATGTTCTACATGAATATATGAATTCTATCTTGCTTCCTAAATAGCAAGAAACTGCTAGCCAACATGACAGTGTTCTTGTTATTGGATATGGCTTTGGATCATATTTTCTTTCTTTGCTTTCTAAACTGTTGATCCAGTTTCTATTCTCATCATGGAAATTGGTCTGACAACTTGTGGGTGAAAAAAAGAAGTCAGTAAAACTCTTTTACTAGGACTTTGAAGTGCCTGATTTCCCCTCATTTCAGTGGCTGATGAAACCGATCTTTTAGAGGTTAAAGAAAATCTTCTCCAGTTTCTGAGCTTTGATTAGAATGAATTTCATAGCTATTTGTTTACTGCTTTGTTTCATTCCTAATTCACCCTCAGACCCAAAATATGTCTGAAATGTAGAAACTCTGATAATAGAAGAGTCTCTTCCTATTCCAAGCTCTATTTCCTTCTGGGAAAGACTAGATGACCATAAAGACTTCTCTATTTATGTGCTACAGACTCCATATCTGTCCAGGGATTACAGAAAATCAGCCTCTTAACTATATTGTCCGGCAGGGGTGGGTGCTGCTGGCATTACTGCCAGTTCGGTGTGTGCAAATGCACATGCATTTTTGCAAAAAAGAAAGGTTTGCGCATGCACAAAACCTAAAAAAATGGGGAAAAATACATTTTTGCAATGAAAATTGTTCTGCGCATGCGCAGAACCCCAAAACAAGATGGTGTCGCCATAGGAGAACTGGTTTGGGGGTGTGGCAGGCCTGGGTTGCTGCCGGTTCCAGCTACCCAGGCTGCCAAGTTACTAACAGTTCAGTTGAACCGGTCCGAACCAATAGGAACCCACCTCTGTTATCCAGACTGGACAAGTTGCTGTGGAAAAGAAGTTTATTGGGGAATCAGTAGGAAAGCAGAATGCCCAGTATTATAGATATGATGGGGAAACGCTTGGAATTCTGCACCTCCAATATATTACAGATCTAGAACTGAACACATACACAGCCAGAATGGAATAGATCTCCAAGAGAAAAGCTTGTGATGCTACTGGTTGCAATATTATAAGTTCTTTTTTAATCTTAAGGGGGAAAGTCAAATTGAGATGCAATAGAAATACATAAAATTATGTCTGGAGCAGCTAAACATAATAAGGTTAGTAGACTCGTAAGATACCTAGAATAATTTGAGTAAGCAGATGGACATAATGCGATAAATAAAAGTAGGGAAAATCTTTTTCCAACTTTCATGATGTGAAAACCTAGGGACATAGGCCTTCATAACAAATGACAACAATTTCAAGATGCCGACACATACATTATGATGTAGCATGTATGATGACATACAGTGTCGCAATTTGCAAGATGATGTCCTGACACTTATATGATCTTTTTTTCTTCTTTCTTCCACTTCTGAATGCATGTGCACAGGATAATCCAATAAAATTAGAGAAGGGTGGAAGATAAGGAAACTAGTGCTATGGACTACTTTGATCATAAATCTTAAACACCAGAATCTTGCAAGTCTGAATAATGCACTTTGTTTTCCTGCCCTTTATTTTTGTGTGAACAGGAAAGAGATGTTTACTCACATTATAATCTTGGGCTAGACTCGGGGCCCCTTTTAGGTGACCATTGCTTCATAGCAGCACTTCCTCCTGTACCTCATTGCCTTTTCTCTGCTTTGTATGTGGGTTCAGGACAAATGATAATATACAATGTACTCTGTATATCATTAAACAATGGCATTTGCTCTCATAAACCATGCTTGCCAGCTTGAAAATTTGCAAAAGAGGGGATGAGTTAAATTCATAGCCAATAAGGCTAACAATGAATATTATGACAATATATTTCTTCCAATATTGAAGGATTATTTATCTAACAGTTAATATTATGACCTCTGAGTTTCCTTCCAATGTTATGTCTCTAAATTCCAGCTGCTGGAGAACATGAGGGAAAGTTGTTCTTATCATCTCTCCTGCCTGTTAGCTACTCATAGCAATCTACACAACGTACGTGAGAGGAAATTATTTGGCCATATCAGTCTTTAGTCCAATGCCTTTTCAACCATTAATTTAATATTTAATAAAATGCTATGCAATTGAGATATGTCCCCAGGTTTGCCTGCAACCTCCTACAGCTTTGCATATAAGGCACAGAGCCATTTTTAATATTACAACGAAAGTGTAATTTGTAGTATGACTGAAGAGGAAAAAAATGGATAGCCAGTAATTACATTCATTATATTTAATTAAATGTAATGAAATGAAATCAATTTTAGTTTTTCTTGGGGCTCTTTCTGACTTATAAGCTTATAGACTATTTAAAAATGCTGCAGACACCTACTCTGCATTATATCCTGGATGCCTTTATAAGAATCCTTGCATCCAGGTTATTAATATTCTCCCTGTAGAAAGTGAACTGATGGTTAGAGAAATGGTAATTGTAACATAGCCATGTTCCTTCAGGATGGCTGTTGAAGCTGTTCATTTATGGACATCAGGATAGGCATTTTATTTCACACCTATTTACAAAAATAATTATTCTGCTTGTATACAGTCAGCTAGAAGTGAAATTAACTCAGCAGTTAAGATATTCATGCTCCAGTAGCATACTTCCCTATGACTGAGATTTCTTTAGATTCTTATTCAGGAATAAACCCGGTTCAGCAGACTCTGTGCAACTTTAATTAGAATTGTCCTCATTGCATTACTGTCTTTAATTGCTTTCTGTTCAGGGCAGTAACAGCATAATGAAGCAGTGTCTCATGAATATTCAGTTCCTGTTCTCTGTGGGTTTCGACACAGATATCAGAGTTATATATTGCATTGTTATTACACATGAGAAATGCTACATTCAGCATTCAGAAGTGGGCAAGTGGCTTTCCAGCATCCTGTTTCTGCTTTATTTTTAATCTCCTTCACATTATGGAAATAATAGAGCCTGAAATTCTGGTTTTTGAAAAGAATGTAACTTTTTATAGATGCTAAACTATGCCAGTCTTACTCTAGAAGATATCAACAACGGCATAAAGAATCTGCTCAATTCACTACCAGAAATGTCAGGAAGGAGAACTGCTTGGATGCAACCTGGGTCCCATTTATCTGTAGCTCTTTGGGCCCTCCTTCCCTTCTTCTGTCACTTTCCCATGCCATAATATATACATCTTTGTAACCCAAAGAACAAATAAATTATGCAAAATATACTATGTCTGAGCACCGGGCTTTAAATGATTGTTGCTCTTTTTAATTAAAGAGCAGTGAATGCAAGGCCGAAATTAAACAATGAAAAATTATGTGTTGTTTGAATACCGAAATCTAAAACAACGTTCCATTTCAACACAACTGGAGGAATCCTATGCTTCTCACCACCGCTATTCTGAAAGAGGCAGTACAGGGAGGAAAAGAAGAGACAACTCACACAATAGCTTTGTAAAATTCTTGGACTACTGGCCAACATAAATTTCAATTCAATTTCAATTTACTTTATTTGTATGCCGCCCTTTTCCCTGAGGGGACTCAGGGCGGCTCACAATTCAGGGGGAGGGAAGGACAAACAAGTTACAAACACGAAGACAATACATCATTAAAAAAAGGCACAACAGTCATACTATTCGAGTGGGGTTGAAGTCTTTAGCCCCAGGCCTGTCGGGACAGCCAGGATTTAAGGGCTACGCGGAAGGTCTGGAGGGTGGTGAGGGTACGAATCTCCACGGGGAGTTCATTCCAGAGGGTCGGAGCAGCCACCGAGAAGGCTCTCCTCCGGGTAGTTGCCAGTCGACATTGGCCGGCTGATGGAATTCGGAGGAGGCCTAATCTATGGGATCTTATTGGCCTAGTGGAGGTAATTGGCAGTAGGCGGTCTCTCAAGTAAAATATAAATGACTCTCCTAGGACAAAGGTGCAAGACCTGCACTCAGAAATAATACTGCATTTACTAACGACCAACCCAGGACATTCCATTCTACGCTATACATCTTCACAGCATCTCCACCGGCTCAAATCATACAGCTGTGGAGGAGGCAAGATTGCAGGGGTTGTTACGATATGCTCTCCTTCTTGGGGAAGAATGGGACAATTCACTATAGCCAACTCACCACTGGACAACGTGCCACAGCCAACTCGCCACGGAACAATTCACTGTGGGACATTCAACAATTCAGTTTAATTCCTTAAAATAATCTTAAAATTATTTTAATTTTGTCATTCCTATTTTATTTTGTCCCTCCTTTGGCATCCTTTCTTTAATGATTCTATTCTACTATTTCTTTGATATTGGTATACTCTGCAGTGAGTTGTCCTGCGGTGAGTTGGCTGCAGCAAGCTGGCTGTGGCAATTTGACCATGGCAAATTGGCTGTGGTGAGTTGTCTTAGACCAGACAGCGGTAACAAGAATAAATCCCAAATTGAAAAGTAATTTAAAAAACCCATTGTGGCCATACAGATACAAAGTGGTACTTGCAAGAAGTTGCATTAATGGATGGTTCCCTAGAGTTTTATGTTACTATTTGAAGGAGGGGAAGGGAAAAAAATTAAGAAGAGTAGTAAATCATAATCCCTGGTATTTCTGTTGTCATTATTGGCAAATTCCCTTCAGGCATATTTTCAGTTTGGCTGAATAATTGTTGCTGTCACAAGAAATCTGAGTTTATAAAGAATTCTTCAAATGTTTTAAAACCTAGCGCTAATCTACTACATTGAAAATGAGAAGTTATTGCTTGAAATCTGACCAGGAATCCTGGTAAATACAGATAGCCCTCAACTTACAACAGTTCATTTAGTGAATATTTGAACTTACAATGGCATCGAAAAAAAGTGACTTATGACCATTTTTCACACTTACTTTTGCAGCTTCCCCATGGTCACAGGATTTACATTTGGATGCTTGACAATCCATCTCTGCTGTCATGGCCTTCACCGCACTGCACTACCAACAACAACAACAACACCATCACCACCACTATCATCTACATCAGTGTTTCTCAACCTTGGCCCACCTGAAGATGCGTGGACTTCAACTCCCAGAATTCCCCAACCTGGGGGATTCTCGGAGTTGAAGTCCACGCATCTTCAGGTGGGCCAAGGTTGAGAAACACTGATCTACATGCATATATGCCACCTGACTCCCAATCACTTTGGCAATTTACAAATTGTGTAAAACATCAAAAACCAAAGGAAGTTAATAAGTACTAGTGCTCCCCATTTCAGCTTATGTATTATGATACATTTTTCTGACGATGCTGAAAAAAAAGTTTGAGAGATCCTGTAACTTCTGCATTGGTAGTAAAAAAAAAAGTAAGAAAAAGCATAGTTTCTGGTTATTGGAAGCCAAGTCCTCTGTTTCACTGAAAAGCCTTTGTGGTCTGGACCATGTCTGTGTGTTGATATAGGAGCTGAATGGTGGGAAGCAGGAATCCTACTGTTTTCAATGGAGAAATAATTTCTTTTGTCTTTTCGATTTCCCCACTCTTCAGCTTCAGTGAATATCCCTCAAGTTCTAATACGACAAGAGAAAAATTCTGATAGTATTTATTTACCGAGGTTGTGTCCTCCTAGCTTCCCAGAAAAACCATGAAGAAAACCATTCCAAAATATGGAATTCCACATGTAAAATATTAACCCAAGAGCAATTTGCTAATGAAGATTTGAAATCACACCAGCCTTGAGAAAGAGAATTGTTTTTGTTGGTCTCCTGAATAATAAACTTTTAATCTATTTTTTTACCACATTGTGCTTCTCATTCTTTATTCATATTTTTTATTTAAATAAAGAGCATAGAAAATCAATAAAATATACATAGAAATGAAGGCATGCATATGCACATACATACTTGCATTTGTGTACACACACCCACAAACGAAAATGGATATTTGTATGTACTATATGAGCTTCTTTCCCAGTTCTAATATTGAAAAAAATAAAGTAAAATCCAGTCTTGACGGATGACTGCTGTCTTATTGCCTAATGTGGGACTAGAACTCACAGTGTCCCATTTCTGGCCTGGTAGCTTAAACCAGACTGGCTCTGTTTTTCTGTTTCAGCAACATGGTATAGTATAGGTGGTTCCTGGCTCAATAGTACCGGTACTAACTGCAAGAAGGATCTTCTTGGAGTCCTAGTGGACAATCTTTTAAATATGATCCAGTGGTATGTTGCAGCTGCCAAAAAAACCAATACAATACTAGGCTGCATTAACAGAGGAACAGAATCAAGGTCACATCAAGTGTTAATACCACTTTATAATGCCTTGGTATAAAATCATACTTCACCCAGATTTTGGTTCACTCAGATTTTGAAAACCTGGGTTTAGGATGTCTATTTTCCTCTCTTCATTCCTCCACAAGGAGGAAGGAAGAGGAGAGCATGAAGAGAAAGAAAGCTGGCAGAAGAGATTGCTAAGAAAGTTGCTAGGGCCGCTGAAGTCTTCATTTCTGGTGACTGCTGGTCAGTGGTGGGATTCAGCCAGTTCGCACCTATTCGGGAGAACCGGTTGTTAACTTTCTAAGCAGTTTCAGAGAACTGGTTGTTGGAAGAAATCTCATTTTGTTTTTTTCCACTTTACAGGGCTAATCCTGTAAGGAAGGGAGGAAGGAAACATTCTGGTGTTGTTTCTAGCCTAATCTTCACTGCCCTGCTTACAGAAACTGCCTCTCCAGTTAACCCTTATTACACTGTAACACCTAAGGCGAAGCGCCCATTGATGTGAGTGACATTGAGTTGGCCATGCCCACCCAGTCACATGACCCCTGAGTCCCCCTACCCAGCTGGTTATTAGGGCAGAGAACCGATTGTTAAATATTTGAATCCCACCACTGCTGCTGGTGGGCTGCTACTGCAGCTGCTGTCACCGCTCAGCTAACAGCCATCTTGAGAACCACAGGAGAGGCCATGGTGATGGTGGCAGGCCTCCTTCATTCGTTCCATCCTTTCTTTCTCTCTGCTTTCCACTTGACTTCTCCTGAGGTCCTTTGCTTCAACTGCCATGTCCTGGGCTGCAAAATCTGGATGGACATTAGACAAAGCAACAAACATATTTTTATTGCTTTAATAGAATTATAAGAAAGAAGAAAACATAACATAGATATTGACAAGAATTAAAAAAAACCACAATTGTAATAATTGTTACCAAAACTATACATATATAAATGTTAACCCAACTCATTTTTAAATAACAAATTGAACCTTGACTACAATGAATCTTATTTTCCAACATAGTCTGGCTTCCTTGGTAGTGATGAAGACCTAGGTTAAGACTGAGAGTGTGTGCATTTTTTTCAAGCTAAGATTTGGAAGTGAAGTGGCCTCTCAAAATACATAATAAACCTTTAAAAATATGTTATATTATTTTGTGCAACTTCTCAAAAGTTTTAAAATTAATATTCCAGAAAAATATATGAAAAAAATAAGAAATAGGTATTCACCAATGTTTAAATAAATACCATTTCAAGAAGACATGAATCCAATTTTCATTTTCATTTCTTTTTCAAGAACATCAAAAACTAAGTAACTGCCTTCACTGCTGGAAATACAGTAGGATGCCAGCTTTAAAGGACTTCTCAGGATTTCAAAGTAGATGCCAAATAATAAATAGCAGGCAAAGAGTTGTAAAAAAAGCCAATCCCTGTTTGCTTCTGTCTAGAGATTGTCTGAGTTTCTGCAGCCCTACTTGATATAGTTGCAGCCAGGGGTGGGTTCCTCCCAGTTCTAACTGGTTCACTAGAGGAGGTTCCAGAAATCTAGCGAGCCGTTTAGAACCAGTTCCACCAGTGGTACCGGCCCCGGCCCCTCGCTCTCTCACCCCCACCCATCCGGAGACCACTCGTTCGCTCGCTCGCTCACCCCTGTCCATCCAGAAGCCACTCCATCACTCACTCCACCCACCTGTCTGCACAATGCCAGCCCCAGCCACCGCTCACTGATTGGCTGGCTCACCAATCGCCCCACCTGCCTCTAAGAGCCCTCTCTAAGCCCACTTATCTTTTTTCCTGCTTGGCTCTCTATTGCTGCCTGTCGATTCTAAGGAGGTAAGTAAGCTGCAACTAAGCAGGGGGAGGGGGCAGCAGGCCAGCTGGAGTGGCCTGCCATGGCCCTGCACTATAAGTCCGGTGACCTTTTGCGGCCTTGCAAGGATCCCGGGCTTGCTTATAGGCAGGGCCGCATGGCCGCCAGCAAGCATGGGCATGGGGGTGGGGTTGGCGGCGGGAGCTTATGAAGCGTGGCTGGCATCTTTGATAAGTTCAGGGACCTTGCAAGGCCTTTGCAAGGTCCCTGGAGTTGCCTAAGATGTCTGGCCGCCAGCAAGCATGGGCACGGGGGTGGGGATGGCGGTGGGAGCTTACACAGCGTGGTTGGTGTCTTTGGAAAATTCAGGGACCTCGCAAGGCCTTTGAAAGGTCCCTGGATTTGCCTAAGATGCCTGGCCGTCAGCAAGCACAGACACAGGTGTGGCGGTGGTGGCGAGAGTTTATACAGCGTGGCCGGTCTCCTAGGACCTCCTAGGCTCCAGCCGTGCCACACACACTACCGTCCATCTCCCTGTGCTCAGAAAAGCAAGTCTGGGAAGGTCCCTTGCTGGCGGCAAGGTGTCCCAGAACCTGCCCGCCAGCAAAGGACTTACCTGGACTTGCTTTTCTGAGCACGGGGAGATGGACAGTAATTTGCACCGTCCGTCTCCCCATGCTCAGAAAAGCAAGTCTGGGAAGATCCTTTGGTGGTGGGCAGGCATCCCATAACCTGCCTGCCAGCTGAGGGCTTACCCAGACTTGCTTTTCTGAGCATGGGGAGCTGGATGGTAGTTTGCGCTGTCTGTCTCCCCTGTTATGTCCGTGCCCCATGGGAGTGGCACTGGCCAGCACGGGACATTAGGCAGCCATTGATTGGCTGCCCCACTTGACAGCATGCATATAAATAGCTGTCAAGCGGGGAACTGTCGTTTTGTCTTGGTTCTGAAGTTGTTGTTCAGTTGCTAATAAACGGTTGGTTTAAACCGCTGCCTTGCCTCAGTCATTACCTCCTCTGGGTATTTAATATTGGTGACAAGGGTGGGATTGACTGAGGAATAGGAATATCGTAACACAGTAAAGCTGAATTTTTTCTTTTCATCTCCTTGCTGGCTAAACTACTCCTGAGGCAATATCCTCAGATGTGTCCACATCGGAATGGCAACTTTAAATAACTTTGTGGTTTTCCCACCGGCATCAGAGTCCTGGGAGTGCTTCCTTGAAGCAAACAGCCTCACTGATCTACCGAGCAGTACGAAGAGGGCTCAGTTCCTGAGTGTCTGTGGGTGCGAAATGTTTGTAACGGCCCGGGCTTTAGCTGCCTCACAGCCGGTTCAATCCCTGTCCTGGGAAGTTCTACTGCAGAGGTTACAGAAACATTATGCTCCAGCACCATCGCACATTGAGAGGTGCTATGCTTTCAGGCAAAAACTGCAGAAGGAAGGCGAGTCCATAAATCACAGAGTGGTCGCTCTCCACTCTGCCACATTGCATTGTGACTTCCCTAACCTAGATGACTCCTTGTTAGAGGAACTTGTGTGTGGAGTGAATGATGTGAGACTCGGTGCCAGTTGCTAGCCCATCAGGACATCAGCCTTCAGTCAGCGTTAGATGAGGCTTGGGCTTCTGAAATGTCAAACAAATCCTCTGCTGAGATTCAGAGGTTCCAAACAGCAATGCCATCTCCTAAGACTGTGCAAGTACATCAGGAGGAGGTGGTTGAAGACCCCTTGTCTGATCCTCGTGTCAGCTGCCTTAAAGCCACTGGGGGTAGAGCAGGGTGCCTGAGGAAGGAGTCACCTCAGAACTATTGTGCAGGCTGCAGCGGAAACCATCCCTGTGCTTGGTGCCATTTTAAAAATGCTGTGTGCTGGAATTGCAGAAAGAAAGGAAGGTGTGCCACTGGCGAAGGTGTGCCGCTCGACTCCCCCTTTTCGAAACCAAGCCAATGATAGTCCAGCCTATCATATGCCAGCCACCAAAGCACATCAGACTGCTGAAGATTGTTTTGCAATTTTCTGTGACCAGTGGCGTTCACCTGATGCTAGTTGTCAAGCCAATGCAATGTCAGGCAGCAAAATCTACTTCGATGTCCACATTGAAGACAACCCCTGTCACATGGAAGTGGACACCTGCTCGTCCAGATCCATATACTGGTCTACCTTGAAGCATCGATGCCATCCCTTTCAAAGAAGCTCCTATCCTCTTGCTCCCTCAAATTGCGGAACTACCAAGGGAATAATATTCCCATTGTGGGCAGTGGTAAATTTAAAGTGGCCACCACAGAATTTTCAGGGTACCCGCCATTCATCATGGTCCAGGGCACTCTTCCCAGTCTATTGGGTTTAGACTGGTTCGACACCCTGGGCCTCAGCGTTGCTGGCATAAATACCACTAGGGGCATTGACGAGTGAGTCACTGCCCTCTCCCTGGTGTAGGGTCTGATCCTGTCCCTCACTCTAATGTCCTGTTGATAGAGGACCTTACGGTCCCTCTTTCAGTCACCGATGTTTCCCTCTGTTCTGCCAAAGATCCTACCATAGCTCAGGTTATCGGTTGGGACAAGAGAGGCTGGCCACAGGCGCAGGTTCCCTCCCAACTTCTTCCATTCAAGCACAGACAGCACGAGTTGTCTCTGCAAGGGAAGTGTTTGCTGTGGGGCCATAGAGTGGTAGTGCCCCCACAGATAAGGAAACCCATTCTCTGTTGTTTGCACAAAGGCCATCCTGGCATAGTCAGGTTGAAGGCCTTAGGGAGAAGTTATGTGTGGTGACCTGGGTTTGATCATGACATTACCTGATGGGTAGAGAGCTGTCAGGATTTCTATAGCTGCTCATCTCAACAAGTGACCAAGATGTCTAATACCCCAGTGCTCAAACCTGTGGAAGATTGCTGTCTTGCAGTCTTCTGACAAGCAGCTGCTGTTTGGAGAATATGTGGGTGATCTCCCATCCTCTCCTTATTCAGAGAGGTTCCAAAGAAGTGTTCTGCTTACTAGTTCCTTGGTCTCTGCTGCTATTGTCAGCCCTGTCTTTAGTTTGCCACAGCTTCCCACAGAAGGCCCATATTAATACATTTCTTAACAATCTGCTAAAGAATATGAACCTAGTCTGCACAGTCCCTGTCTGGCATCAAACCACATTGCATTTCCCAAAATCTGCTTGGATTATCTTGTATTTTGTATTTGTATTTCTTAGTTTGTCAAACATGTACAAAATAGCAGGTATAAATATAAACATGGACATGAACAAAAGAAATGAATACAAATAAATGGTGACAGTAGGACAGGGACAGTAGGCACGCTGGTGCATTTATGCACACCCTCTTTACGGACTGCTTAGGAATAGGGTGAAGTCCACAATAGACAGTTTAATGTTGAAACTACGGGGGTTTGAGGAAGTAACAACGGAGTCAGGTAGAGCATTCCAGGCGTTGACCACTCTTTTGCTGAAGTTGTATTTTCTGCAATAGAGTTTGGAATGGTTTACTTTGAGTTTGTATCTATTGTTTGCCTGTATATTATTGAGGTTGAAACTGAAGAAGTCATTGACAGGTAAGACATTGTAGCAGACCATTTTGTGCTTACGGCGCAGTTCCAGGTTGGCCAAGCCCAAAATTTCGAGCCTGGCGGCATAGGGAATTCTATTGTGAGTAGAAGAGTGGAGTACTCTTCTCGAAAAGTACCTCTGAGCCCGCTCAATTGTATTAATGTCCGATATACAGTGTGGAGTCTCCTTTGATCAAAATTTGGCCAGACAACTTAACCAACCTCCTGTAATTTATGCATTCATTCATGTTATCCCTATTGCATAAAAGAAAAAGGTAACATGATTTTCCAACTGTTAGACATAGTTGCAGTCATCACACACTTGATAAACAAGTCCTGCAGTCACTTCATAGGGAAATCATATTTTAAGATCCTCTGCTACTTCTACAGCAGCAGCAGCATTACTATTTTTCATTATTCTTATACTACCTTTTCATCATTGTTTCCCTTGGAATTAACATTTGTAGTTTTTTATTTAACTTCACTTTTTAATGTATTACGGTACTAACACTATCTTTTCCATGCAGATTTCTGAAAGACTCCTTCCAGTATTCACTCAATTCAGTTTCATCCCAAACTATTTCATTACACTTATTTTTTTAGTTCCATTTGCTCTGTTAGAGACTCCTCATGTAGTTCTTTCGCCCATTTCTAAAACAGCTCTTTATTTCTGTCAAATTGCTCTGCATTTTTTCCTCTGTTAATCTTAACCATTCACAGCACTCTTGAAATACCTGAATGCATGTCACATAGAAGGCCAAGACCTGTTCTGTATCATCTCAGGAGAGAAGAAACAGAATGATGAGCGCATGTCACAGAAAGTCAAATTCCAGCTTTCTAATGGAAGAGCAGTGTAAACAATGGCCTAAAAAAGATGGGCTCCATTTCATTGGATATCTTTAAGCAGAGGCAAAACATTCATCCATCTGACAAGCTTTGGCTGGATTTTTGCCTGAATGGGGGTAGTAAAGTTAAATTCTGCTCTAGGTCTATAAAATGGAATGGTAAGTCAATGAATGCTGGAATATCAGATAGCAAAGATGAAGGCCACTGGTGGGTTTCCATTTTTTTTACTATCAGTTTGTTCATGCGTGCACGTGCAACACTTCTGCATAGAAGCATGCGGGAGGGTGGGCGGAGCCTCCTGCTGCTGCCACTACTGGTTTGCCCAATCTGGGCTGAACTGGGAGCAACCGACCTCTGATGAAGGCATTCATTAGCTCTTCTTTCCAGTAAAATACATGTAAATACTTTGAAAGGGATAGAATGCTGTCCATAAATAATCATTAATTAATGCATGCAATTTATATGAGCCATTGTGGCGCAGTGGTTATAATGCAGTACTGCTGCAGGCTACCTCTGCTGACTGCAGATTGCCAGCAGTTTGGCAGTTCAATTCTCACTGGCTCAAGGTTGACTTAGCCTTCAATCCTTCCAAAGTCAGTAAAATGAGGACCCAGATTGTTGTAGGCAATACACTGGCTCTGTAAAGTGCTTAGAGAGGGGTGTAAAGCAGTGGTGAGATTCAAAGTTTTTTTACTACTGGTTCTGTGGGCATGGCTTGGTGGGTGTGGCATGGCTTGGTGAACATGGCTTGGTGGGCATGGCAGGGGAAGGTTACTCCAAAATCCCCGTTTTCTCCCAATCAGCTGGGACTCGGGAAGCAGAGAATAGATGGGGGTGGGGCTAGTCAGAGATGATATTTACCAGTTCTCTGAACTACTCAAAATTTCCCCTACCGGTTCTCCCAAACTGGTCAGAACCTGCTGAATACCACCTCTAGTGTAAGGCACTAGTGCTATTGCTATTGATATAACCCTTTATCATATTCTTGTAATTTAAGTTGTAACTGTTTCTCCTTTAGGGAGAATCAGGATACTGATCAAGTTCTACATACATATGGCCAAGAACAAGGTGTGCATATTCACTTGCCACTTTGCCATATTCAGATTAGCTTGGGCTAATATATTATGGTTGATTCACTTATGATGGTGAAATTGTGCATACAAACCAGTCATTTAGCTTCCTCAAAAAGTGATAAATGAACAAAGAAGAATAGGAGAATACTACATGTTCATTTATTGACAAACACATCTCTCAACCATATATCTACTTCTTATGTGTGGAACAGTTCCCCATTACCTCCCAAGCAGTGGTGGGATTCACTTACCTTCCCTACTGGTTCGCACATGTGAGCGCACACCCCACGACTGCGCATGTGCAGTGCTTGCACATTATGTTGGGGTGGGTGAGCGGAGTGTCCCGCAGCCACCGATACCAGTTTGCCCGAACCAGAGAGAACCAGCTGAATACCACCTCTGCTTCCAAGGTAATCTACTTTTCACTTGTAAAGCAACTTTTGTGAATATCACCTAACTTGATGAGACAATAGTAAAAAAATTGTTGGGCCCTTTTCTTCCTGCTGCGACTCATGATAATGTCTAAGGCATTTCAGTTTCTCTAGTCTGTTGGAGTCTGGAGCATGTTTTTGACAGGAAAATTATTTAGAAACTTATCCAAATGGAACCCATGGAATTTCCTGTTACTTTTATGAGTTTTCTCATCTTGGGCATAAAAATATTGTATTGTAAGGTAAAATGGCTTTGGTCTGCATAAGGGCTTGAAGGTAAATGAAAACTTTCTTTCTATTCAATTATCCAAAAATAATAATAAAACAAGCAATGGAAGAAGTTGAAATGGAAAGAAGGAAGTGACTAATGTTTTGTGGTTGTTTTGTTTTAGAATTTGACTCAGTAATTCACTCATCTGATACTAATAACTGTTTCAAAGGACAAACAAATTGAAGTTCAATTTAGACAAACAGAGGTGTGTCTAGTCAGTCAAAAGATTAATAAGAAAACAAAGATTTTACCTTCCTGGCCTGGGGTTACTCTCCTCTCCAAAAAGTAGGTAATATAGATGTAATTCCGGATTTAGCTTTGAACTTGGATATCACATTTTTGCAGTGGCCAGGCTGCAAAATAAAACTCAGCTAATTTTTGGAGGCAGGATACCATATCTAAATCAGTGTTTCTCAACTTTGACAACTTTGAAGATGTGTGGATTTCAACTCCCAGAATTCTTCAGTCATCCTTCACTTCTAAGAATTCAAGTCCCTATATCTTAAAGTTGCCAAGATTGAGAGGCACTAGTCAAAATTATACTATCTAACTAAACTCTTTGACCCACCTATGATGGTGTTTTCAAAATAACTTCAACTGGTTCAGAACTGGGTGGTAAAGCTATTTGAACAGAACCATTTATAGGAATCATATGAACCTTTTATTATAGGACCTGCACTGGGTCATATACTGCCACAATTCAAAACATAGGTTACAGCTTTGAAAATCCTACTAACCTGAAACCAAGTTCCTTGAGATATCACATTTTGTTATAGAAATCTACAAAGGGGACGTGGTGGTGCAGTGCTTTAATGATGCTGGAACTGCTGGCCAGAAATGGTTTGCACTCTGATGCTTGGAGCCTGGCTCTGTGAGATAGGGTGAGCTCTTGCTGCCTGCTTCCCGGCCCACCCAGCAGTTTTATTGTGAGTAGTTAAACGGGTACCACTTTGGTGGGAAAAACTAGCTGCATTTGTATGTGCAGAGAGTGGAAGCTGGTGCTGGACCTGGCCGGATTTGAGGCTATGCAACATGAGGCAAGATGAGGTGAAACCAGCAGAGAAGCCTGGAAGTGATCCAAGCACTGCTCATCATGGTATAATCTCGTTTGCCCCTTACGGTGCACCAAGGATAGGCACACAAGCACTGAACAGAATGAAGTAGCAATTTAGGCTGTCAGGACTGCATTGTGTCTAGCATTTGCAGATTTCCCAGATATTGCTAAATAAAAATCTACCTGGGTTTTCAGCTCTCTTATAGGAATGAGCTGGTTTTTGTTAGACAAAATATTCAATGTGAAGGAAGGACATGGATGATAGCTATGAACCCCCAATTTTTCTGCTGCATGGATTGGCAATGAATGGATTATAGTTATTTTAGAAACTGTGCCAACACAGGGTGGGGTATTGGTTAAATGGCATTCTTGGCTCCCTGTTTTCAGTGTTTTGGGATTGCTGAAGTTAAGACAATCATTGATTCTTTTCAAACTGTTTTGAGGGATTGAGGAATGGAAATTTTGTGGGATTGCCCATATTTCTTTTACAAACGTGGAATCAAATCAGCCATCAAACATTTAATTCCTTAACCAAATACTTACTCAGGAAGGAAAAAGGATTCTTATTTTTCCATTTTGAATAGCAAGGATATAGAGATTTAATTCTAAGAGGACCCCCAAGAATTTTGAATTGAAATGAAACCAAGGCTACATTTTTCTGGATTTCATGTTAACAAACTCCATGGGAATTATATATATATAATGTATGTATGTATGTATGTGTGTGTGTGTGTATATATATATATATATATAGATATGTATGTATGTATGTATGTATGTATGTATGTAGGTAGGTAGGTCTCTAGTTATTCGGGTTTTCTTCCGCGTAAAATTGGAGATGTCTTGGCGACGCTTCGACGAAGTCTCATTCGTCATCTTCAGGCTCGGTGCTATATATATATATTGAAGAATGTTGAAGAACAGGGGGATAATCACACTTAGAGGAGATCCATTGAAATCCAGGAGGCTGAAGTCATCACTTTTAACTTATATCTGGAACAGAGCTATTCGGTAACTATACATTTTGTACAATTAAAGGTTATAAGACATATCCTCACAGTCTTTGTCACCGGGAAAACTTCCAAGCAAAAAACAAGGCTCTTTTTTTCCATGCCACTTAAAAAGCAGAGCATATTGAAATGAATCTCAAGACATCAAAGTGTCAACAAAACCAAGACTACTGACTTTCAAATACTTGCCTGTTACATTTATCTCATTGTAGTTTACGTGAGTGATATTTTCAGAACTTAAAAGCTCCATTTACTCAGCCCTGCTGAGTCTAAGCAAATCACATTAATTAACATTTGCATTCTCTCATCTTGGATCTCTTGCTTCAGTGACATCATAGCTTAGGCTCAAAGTTCAGCACCAACCACATTTAAGAGAATGCCTGACATTTGCAGTTCCAGGCCCCCATGAGCAGTTTTGTGGCTAATTAAAAAAATGCATATTATATCATTCATGAGTAATACTTGAGGATTAATGCAAATCCTTTTTACTCATGGCTTTCTGCTAAAATATGAATTCCTGTTGTGGTATATTACTACAAAGAGTGTTGACAAAGATAGGCAATCTTGGGCTACAGGAAATCCTGAGTAAAAGCATTGTTTGAACTCAGTGGAATTTGCTCCCGGTTAATAATGAAGATTCATAGCTGTCTGTTCCTAACCATGCGGATGCCAAAGTGTATGTTGTGACATCACAATCAAGCTCTGCCTTTTGTAATTGTATTATGACACATGCTTGGTCAAATTCCCTTCCCTCTGCCTTGAATAACTATACAAGGATTGATTATCAAGTTATTTTCTGTCTCTAACTTGGAAATAGTAGGAACCTATTTTTCTAAAAGGGCAATGTCATCAGGCTACTTCAGTATATGTATGTAGGAAGTTATCACTCAGCTCTCCCAGAAAAATGAAATATCCTAGGAAATATTGAAAAGGCAGAATATTCTCAGGATGTGAAAAGAAAGAAACACGTTTTAAAAGACAGAATAGCTGCCTGCAGCTTCCTGTCCATCCCCTTTGTCAATGAACCATTAAAGCCTGAGCTAGTCCACTTTACATAATAAAGAGTTTTCCCGTTCAGCTCCAGAGTGATGGGATTAAGGCATGATAACATTGGTCTTTTACCCAACTGACCACATGGCATCTGAGAACTCAACCAAACCTGGATTGAAAACGCAGCCTAGAGAGTTGCCCCTGCATGGCCCCATGGGAGTCTGACAACCAATCAGAATACAAGCTCAAGATCAAAAGCCAGAGAGGGCATAAAACCAGGAACTCACCTTCTCTTCCTTCCTTGCTTTTCCCCTTCTCTTTTCTTCTCTGCCAACATTGAAGTGATCACCTTTTCTGTTCAGGATTCAAGCCATGTGGTCTTGTCCACAATTAAAACCATCTTTCCAAGCAGCCTCCATGTCTCCAGTGTCTTTTTCCCCACTTGGAGCCGAACCCAGAAAGACATTTCTTCCAACATGTACAGACATTGTTTACTTCATGAAGTAGAGCCAGGGTGTCAAAGTGGCAGCCCACGGGCCTGATGCATCAAGCCACGCCCATCCCAGCTCCATGAATGGGAAAAATGTCATGAAAAATCACATCATGGCAAGGTGACACCGCACGTTTGACACCCATGAAGTAGACCTAAGTAATAAAGCACTTTAGAAATTTTTTTTTAAATCCTTAGAGAAAGACATTTTATTCTTATTTTACTGATCAGTCTGGAAAACTTCTGTCAAGCCTTACTAGGTAGACTGGTACAGAAAATCAGCTCCACAGGAATGTCTTGGGGATTCTTAATCATCCAAGCCATAGTTGTCCCAAAAGTACTTTTTCAAGAGGCAATTGGACTTTCTTTGTTTTGCTTGAAGACCTTTCGCTTTTCATCCAAGAAACTTCTACAGTTCAGAACTGAAGAAGGTTCTTGGATGAAAATGTCTTCACAGAAAAACCAAGGGAGTCCAGTTGCCTTTTGAAAAAGCATCTTTGGGACAATTCCGCAGGAAGGCAAAAACTACTTTTATTGAGATTGGCTACAATAACAGAATCTTGCAAGTCTGATTGTGTTGTTAATATCTCCTTTTTTAGTGGCACCCAAAAGGTTCCTTTTCGTTGCTTAGTATTCTTTATTCTCATTGGAATATGGGCACCCTATTGAAAGTGATGGAATAAGAATAAAAAGAGAGAAAACCAAAGTTATACTATGGTAGGAGCTTATAGACTCCTTGGATTGGCAGAAGGTATGGGCAGAAGGTATGGGTAAGCTCTTTGTGTGTCAGTTGATTAAACTTTTAAAAAGGCATGTTGTAGTGACAACGGGATATTCAAATACCCTGACATCTGTTGGAAATCGGATTCTGCCAAGTTGAATTGCCAACAAATTCCTTTCCTCTCTTGCTGACAGCATCATTTGTCAAGAAGGAATATTGGGATCTGCTACCCTGGATTCATTCCTTACCTATAGAGAGAACTTGGCTGAAGAAAATGAATGTAAATGGAATCTTTGGAGGAAGTGACCATATAATCCTTGAGTTCATGGTATGAAGGAGAAGAGGAACAGAGAAAAGCCAAGCTTATAGAATGAATTTCAGAAGAATAGATTTGATGAAGTCAAATTCACCCAGGGCTTTTTAAAATACTAGGGGGAAAGGGGGGGGGACATCTATAGGAAATGGAAAGAGAAGTATACTGTATGTCCAAAAAAGGATGCAGGGCAGTTGCCAGAAACATTATGGATTATGGCAGAAAGGCAAAAGCTCAGAGTGAGCCGAGGCTTGCAAACATTCCCCAGAGAGAAAAGGATGAATTGATTAATGGGTGATAGTGAGAAGACAGAATGTCTTAATTTGTATTTTACATCTTTCTTCTCTGTGAAAGGAAACAAAGCTCTAGCTCAGTGTTTCTCAACCTTGGCCACTTGAAGATGTCTGGACTTCAACTCCCAGAATTCCCCAGCCAGCGAATGCACTGCTCTAGCTGATCATCATTGTATCAGTGGTGGAAGGAGAAAGCTTTGGTTCAGGAGAGACAAATGAAGAGTAAAAGTACACTTAGCTAATTTAAAGAAATTGAGTCACCAAGGTCAGCTGCATTACATCTTCAGGTATTGAAGAAACTAAAGGAGGTCATCACAGAACCACTAAATGTAATCTTTGAGGCCTCTTGGGGAATTGGTAAGGTTTCAGAAACTGGAAGAAAGCAGTAGACGTTTTTGTCTTTTTTACAAAAAGTTATAAGGAGGATCCAGAAAATTACAGACCTGTCAGCTTGGTATCTCTACTGGGCAAGGTCTGCAAAGAGGTTTTTAAACAGCATGTTTGTGAGCACTTGATTAAGAAGGCAGTAATTAACATGAGCCAGCATGCATTTATCACAAATAAGTCATGCCACATTAATCTCATCTCCTTTTCTGACAGAGTTACTAACTTAATGGATTGGGGAAATGTTGACCTCAGCAAAGCATTGACCTTAGCAAAACATTCAACAAAATATCTCACAATATCCCTTTTAATAAAATGGCAAAATAAGGGCTTATATGATACAATTGTTAGGTGGGTTTATAATTGACTGAATGACCACTCTTAGAGAGCATTCCCCAAGGGCTCCACATTGGCTTGGACAGCTGTAAGAGTGGAAAGCCACAGGTATTCTCTGCTGGGCCATATGTGGCTCAACACTTTATTAATGATGTAGATGAAGAGCTTGAGTTGATCGTTATCAAATTTGCAGACAATACAAAATCAGGAGGAGTGGCTAACACTCTAGAAGAAAAGGAAAGGCTTAATTAAGGGTTAGAAGGCCTTTAATAGTGGGCTGAAACAAACACAGAATTACAGAAAGAGTCCTGCACCATTATGAAGTCTTGTATAAGTAAAAGATGGAGGAAACCTGGCTTGGTAATACTGAAAAGAATCTGGATGTTCTAATACAGTGGTTCCCAAACTTGGCAACTTTAAGACTTGTGGACTTCAACTACCAGAATTCTCCAGCCAGCAGAGTTGAAGTCCACAAGTCTTAAAGTTGCCAAGTTTGGGAACCACTATTCTAATACAATAGTGTTCTGTATCTGCTTACAAAGCATGTGCTATTTAGGAATGTATTAACAAGAACAGAGTCTGCATCATAAGAAATGTTTGTGCAGTTTTGGTCAGCCCCCCCCTTTGAAATATTATGTCCTATTCTGGGCATTCCTATCTAAAAAAATATGGACAAATTGGAGGAAATTCAGAAGAGATGGTGAGAGAATTGGAAACCAGGTCCCATGAAGGACAGTTAAAGCAACTAGATTTGATCAATCTGCAGAAGAGAAGATTGAGGGGTGATATGGTAGCACTCTTCAGCTGTCTAAGGGATCATTTAGATTAGAAGGAGGAGTGGACTTGTTCTCTTTTATCCTGATGGCACAACCAGAACTAGTGGGTTTAAACAACAAGGAGATATATTTAGGTTAGATATTGCAAGGAGTTCCTGATAATAAGAATGGCCAACCAGCAGAATAGGAGTGGTATGTTCACTGAATTATTAAATTCATTTTTATTAATTCATTTGATTGGGGGGTAGGGTGTTGTTACCATTTGGGATCCTGAAAATCACTCAGGCACCCAAAAGTGCTGTGTTATTGAGCCTTGTAAAATGGTGTGGGGAAGTGGTTAAAGTGTTAGATTAGAGCCAGGGACACTTCTGTGTATAGCACTTTAAGTGGTTGGAGGACATGTTATAAATCAGTCAATCACAAAACAAATAAGACTATGTAAACTACTGGATTTCCATAGCACTGATAAAGTGCTAGCCAGGACTATCATTGTGGTGAAAGTAAACCTGAAATAATGCCGTCATTCTAAATCTCTCTTCTACCACCAGAGCCTTTCTTGATATCTGTTGCATATTGCATCTTGGTGTCTATAACTTTGTACATGTCTAGAATTTTCTCAACTTTTCTCCTCTTAAGGAATCTACTTTCCCCCACTCATTTTGCAGCAGGAAGAAATAGGTCTTCTAAAGCTCAGTTAGCAGCTAAAGCGTTAGTAGTGCTCAGAATCAATTAAAGAGGCCTTTCTAATAGCCTGGGAAGGCCCTTAAGCTCCAGAGCGTTTCTGCAGATTCTGTTATCTGCTGGAAATAGGTAGGAACCCAAATTGCTTGCTTGCTTTCCATAGCACACCTGGGCAGAGAGCTTTCTGCACAGCCATCAAGACATGGTTTATTTCCCTTGCTATTGGAGAGCCAGAGTGGAATTGGACAGAGGCTTACGGATGGAGAGGGAATGGTAGACAACAGAGAGTTGCTGGTGTAGAAAAATACTTCAGCTTCTGATTGCCCTTCAGAAAGGCCATCAATAATCAAAACATCTATCATTAGAACTAAGGAGAAAGAGGTGATCTGTGTTCTTTTCTTGGCCTCTTTGCCACAGGGAGTTCCACCTTCTCTGGCAGGAACCTCCTCTAAAAAATTTCACGCCTGGCACTCTTTAGATGGTACACCCTGCTAATTAGCAGGTTGCTGTCAAAACCACTGAAAGGTTTTCTGCCATCTCAGCCTCTTTAACATTCACCTCTGAATTTAATGTCATGGGTTTGAGGATGTTTCTTTCACCAGAAGCAGCAAGTCACATCCTGCAGTAGCAAAACATTTGCTTGCCAGCAGAAGAAAATAGAGCATATAAAGATTGACCCACCCCAATTCAATCCTATGCACTAATGGCAACAAGCTTTCTTTTCTCTCTGGCAAACAATTTGACAGATTCATGGAGATCGGTGCAGACCTGTATTTCCAGCAAAAGAGCTAAGTGGTTGCCCCTGGGGCAAACATGTCTCCTAATATGAGGAGAAAATAAATAAATAATGGTTTAATTCATTCTGTGGTGCTTGTCAGTGTTTCAAGGGCACTTGGCTGATCTCTCTTAGAAACAGAAATTGGTGTAGGTGGACTCTAGGGTGATTCATCAGGGCTCTTTGAATGGGGGTAAACAAACACCAACACTTTCAAAGACTAAATGAGGCTTTCTCCACCTTAAGACCTGTAGTTCAACTGTTCCTCTGCCCCACCTCTCCTTACAGGGAAATATATCTGCAGTTTGGCCTGCCCTAGTGAGTGGACAGCAGTAGGCATTCATTCCCTTCTTCCCTAAATACTAAAATTGTATTGTACTCTCCCTAGAATTGTATTGTACCCATTTTTTTCAATGTGATGAAGCTATTCAAGGATGTTTTGCCTGAGAATCTCTCTGCATGAGGATTGATGGATACCTGGAAGCTTAGAGTATTGTTGGCATCTCTTGCTGTTCTCAATAGGAAAAAAAAAGTTAGGGAATGGCAGCCAAGAAATAAGGGGTAAGGATTAGTTCTCTCACAGTCAGAGAAAAACAACTTGATATAGAAGTTTGTCTGTTGCTAAAATAAGAAATAGATGGAAACTGGGCTTGCTGCCCAAAGAGAGGGCCATCTAGCTTCTTGCATAGTTCAGGTGTGAGAAAGTGTACCCAACTACAAATTTTGATATCATTGTAAATAGAACTGCATTTGATACACTGTAGTTTCTGGAATTCTTTTGTAATGACTTACCTTTTTCTACAATAAATTATTTACCAGAAGTTTCTGGATTCCTGGGTGCCTATTCACTTCGTTTCATCTCAGCCTGCCCAGGAGAAACCTGACACAGAGCTGCAAACAGACATATCAGACCAAAAATAAATAAATAAATGGTGTAACACAAAGGAGTCCAACAGGACACAGATCACCAATCTTTTAATTAGAGATTGTAGCTTAGCCATTCAAAGAGCTAGACATTCAGCTGTCATGCAATAGATACCAATTACAGAAATCAAACTTTCTAGACAAGCATCTTTCCTCTTTAAAGCTTATATTAACTTCTGGGATCTGATTACCATCTCTCCCAAACACATACAAAATATGTTAAGTTCTTCATGCACTATGCAATTTGTGTGCATGTTGCTGCTGAGCATAGAATATGTAGATTTTAGAATAGTAACATATCGATGACTGTACTTGAGTAAATCTTTTCTTAAGCCAATTACAGAAGATTCTTAAGATGGAATATGTAAGACCAGCATCTTCTTTCTTCCATTCAGTCCCCATTTAGTCTAATGAAATACTTAGCATTTCAGACAAGATACCCTTCTAATTCCCAAAGAATATGCATGTTAATTGTTGCAATGAAAGCAACAAAGAATCTTGTGACACCTAAAGATTAACAAATGTGTACATCGTAAAAGTTGTAAGGACTATGTTGATCACCATAAAATGCCATTCCTGACCTGAGCCAAGGCGCAGTGGTTAAATGCAGCACTGCAGGCTACTGCTAGATCAGCAGGTCAGTGGTTCAAATCTCACCGGCTCAGGGTTGACTCAGCCTTCCATCCTTCCGAGGTGGGTAAAATGAGGACCCAGATTGTTGGGGGCAATATGCTGACTCTCTGTAAACCGCTTAGAGAGGCCTGAAAGGCCTATGAAGCGGTTATAAGTCTACTGCTATTGCTAAAAACAGTATAGCGGGATATTTGTGTGGGAAAAAATAATACACTCTATTTTGAGACAGATCATGGGAGATTAAACAGAGTGTGCAAAATAATTGCAAGATCTTGTACAATGTTTTGCTAAAATTGTATAGTATTTAACGCAATATAGGATGGTGAAAACCACTTGATGATTGTTGTTCAGTAACTAAGTCGTGTCCGACTCTTTGCAACCCTGTGCAACCATGAACAACACCTCAACAAGCCCCCTGTCCTCCACTATTTCCCTGATAGTCCCCATTGCATTAATGACACTATATAAACATCTCATCCTCTGCTGTCCCCTTCTCCTTTTGCCTTCAATGTTTCTCAACCTCAGAGTCTTTTCCAATGAGTCTCCTCTTTGTAAGCCGCCCTGAGTCCCTCAGGGAAAAGGGCGGCCTATAAATTATAATAAACACTCTAAACACTCTAAACACCTTCTCCTTTGGGGGCCCAAGTCGAGGTGGGTTGCTGCCGCAATTACTGCTGGTTCAGTGTGTGCGCAATTTTGCTCCGTCTGCATGCGCAGTTGCCTATAAATAGGTCTGTGCATGCTCAGATCATTAAAAAATTAAAAAAGCATGCCACGCTGACCAGATCAGTTTGGAGGCATGGCAGGCCTGGGTTGCTGCTGGTTCTGGCTGGCATACTGCTACCTGTTTGACTGAACTGGCCCACCTCTCGCCCAAGTATTTGAGCTTCAGTATGGTAGCTATGGGCTAGTAATCCTCAGATACTGTTCCTCAAAATCCTTATCTTTGTCAACAACTTGATGAAGAAGGCATGTTCAGTTTCTTTTCAAAATCATCACTATAGCACCTTATGGGCACCTTAACCTTAATTGTTCTTCCCATTTAGAACAAAAAGATGGGGAAATGGACTTTTCACCTTTGCAATGGCAACAAAGCTTAACCCCAGCTCAGATTCTCAGAGACAATCCAAATAGAATTGTGGATGATAGAGACAGAGCCCAATGGAATACTCCCTTAAGTGCTCAGAATTTTAGAACCTACTCATTAATACCCCATAATTAAACACAAATAAGTAGATAGCAAATTTGGTTTACATAAATTCTGTGTTCCTGCCTTTAAACCCTGACCATCAGATATGAGAATGCTGTATGTCAGGCCTTACTCATATAAGGAATGTGAGATCTGATTGTGAAATCTAAGCTCAAGACTGGAAACCACATAGGATACCTTTCACAAATCCTTCACTACAAACACTCTTTATAACAAGCAAAGCTCATGTAAAACAACTCTTTACCAGCCCACATCCCCCCAGCTGACTACAGCATTTCCTAATTAGGTTGCATCTGTATAATGGCCTGTTAGTAATAGATGTGGTACTAGAGTGTAATCTCCACCGATATTATTCACTTCCTAGGAATGTAGGGCAGAAGCTGCTTTCCAAGCTCAGACTAAGAACAATGGAAGAAAAGCTGGTTAATAAAATAGCTTTGTATATACACTGGATGTGGCCATGTCATTGTCTTCCTTACAAGCTGATAATTGATGATGGTAACGAAGATGACGATATCAAATGCATTGTTTTAACGTTGAGATGAGCTTCAAGTATCATTTGACAAGTTCTGGCAACAAAGAACTGGAATTGCCTGCTGCATTACAGACTTGAAGGTCTGCATGACTTCCTCTTACATTTTTTTTACAACAAAAGCAAAAAACAAAGTTCTAGTATAAATAATTTCCAGCAAAATTCTTATATATTCTAATTCAAATTAAAAACAGCACATGACTCTATTATTCATTCCAGATGCAGAATGCTTTCAATTAACAAGAAAGAAAAATCTCCAGATACTAAAAAATACTATCTATCTATCTATCTATCTATCTATCTATCTATCTATCTATCTATCTATCTATCTATCTATCTATCTATCTATCTTCTATTATCTATCAATTATGTATCATCTGTCATCTATCTACACACACACACACACACACACACACACACACCTCTGGGCTCATGCCCTAACAAAAACAATTGTCCTTTTAATCAAATCTTTTAACCCCAGTCAGGGGAAAATAATCTGTTCTAGATACTTAATTCCTTTAAGTACTGTTGGGGAAAGCTATCTATCTATCTATCTATCTATCTATCTATCTATCTATCTATCTATCTATCTATCTATCTTCTATTATCTATCAATCATATATCATGTCCTCTATCAAACACAACACACACACACACACACCACTCTGGGCTCATGCCCTATCAAAAACAATTGTCCTTTTTAATCAAATATTTTAAGCTCAATCAGAGGAAAATAATCTGTTCTAGGCACTTAATTCCTTTAAGTACTGTTGGGGAAGCAAACAATAACTACGCAGCGCCCAGCCTGAAAAAAATCTTGCATCACACTTTCTCTTTCATATTTCCCTGAAAAAGGTCATTTGAGGAGAGTCTATAAGAAGTTAAGATGGTAGCCATAACATTGATTCACATAAAAAGGGGGTGTTCAATCACGTAGTTGAGGATGCCTTTCTGACTTTTTAAAGCTTCTTTCCTCTGTCCCTGTAGATCAGGGTGTCAAACTCCCAGCCCACGGGCCAGATGCATCACGCACTGGCCATGCCTATGCCCGGTTTAGCAAAGGGGGGAAAAGTCATGATACATCATGTGATGCTGAGTGATGACATGAATTTGACACCCCTGCTGTAGATATTCCTATCCTTATATGATGAGATTATCTCTGATCATTCTTTGGAAGATCTTCTTCCTTGGTTAGTTTTAACTTTGTTGGTTTTATGTTTTTATTTATTTTCATGGGCTTCCCTGTTTTGTTTTTTAATGCATCACATCCATTTATGTAATATATATTTTGAAGACAGTAAGAAATCTTTAGGGTCCCAGCTATGGCAGAGACTCAACAGCTGGCTTTGTTGAAACTGGCATGGTGGAGATGTTGAGTTCAGCAACTTAAGGTTACTATTAAATATGGCAAATCTTCATCTCCAGGGAGGCAGTAAACCCACAGCCACTTGGTCTTTCCAAGATTGGCCAGAAGCCTGTTCTCCAATATCCAAATTCCAACAGCCCCCAGGCACTGGGAAACAACCTTAGCTTCACCCATTTGGCCCAGGGCTGATGTACAGCTTAGATACATTTGGGTACTGATAATATCACATCCCATGCTGGCAGGTGACCTCCCCAGGTGGTTTTATGTTAAATAGAAATGGAAAGACAGTGGAGTTCTAGGGCATCCATATGGCAGGGACTTGATTGATCTCTCTCTCCTCCTACCAATTGAATTGAATCAGCCTCAGAGGAAGGAAGAGAAATATTGAAGAAGAATGCTTCCAAGTCCTCTCAATTGGTCCAGAAAGATACTGTGATTGATTATATTGAAGTCTGCTGAGCAATCATGGAGGACTAGGATGGCTATACTATCCGAATCACTCTGAGCTCACCAAAAGTCTGCTAAGTGCATCTCACTACTATAATCAGATCTGAATCCTGACTTAAAAGAATCCAGAGTCTCTTTGTCCCAGTGGCCTTTGCAGATGTAAACTGACCTCCTTCTCCATAACCTTCCCCAAACAGGGAAGGTTAGAAGTTGGATGAAAATTGTCCATAACTGTTGGAGCCAGCAAATGCCTCTTAAGAATGATAAGAACTATAAACATTTATTATAGGTTTAGAACATTGAAACAAAGTCACAGGAGCTATGAACAAACAAACTGTTCAAACTTCTTGTGGTTTATAGTTATTTTTGTCTACTGCTATTACTCAATAGAGAAAAAAGCAGGCATATTTTTCATCATAATCAAGTAGATTGTATAAAGAATTTCCTTTTCTTCAAGGCAAGGGACACAGCCAAGTTTTTAGTACCCCACATATAGCAGAGATGCAATTGTTGGCTTTGTTGAAACCAGCATAGCAAAGAAACAAATGTATAAAGTCAAACCAAAAGGACGCAAGAAGAGAGGGGGGAATCCCATCGTAGCTGCTTGCTTGTTGCTTGTTCTGGCCTTAAAACCACCTCCTTTTTTAAAAAAATGCAGTCTTTATGATCAGTGGGGGGTAATGTCCATTCAGTAGCTATCAGTTCGTAGAAGAATCTCTAGTTCTTTGTGGAAGAATATTTCTTATGCAACGCAGGTCCCAAATGGAATTCTGCATGCTGATAAATTAAGACCAAGATGTTTCCTATTTAGAAAGGGCTTGAGGGAATGGTAAACCTGCCTTCCTTGATTTGGGATAGATCTGGAACATAGATTACTGAAGCAAAGGGTACATTATGATTTAGATTTACTTTTTGCCGCCGTTTAAATCAGCTTCAAGAAAGCTGACAGGGAGTTAGGAGAGGCCTGGTGAGGGCCTCCTTTGGTCTCTCATGATAAAGGATATAGCCCAGCTATTGCCCTTCTACACAACACCACCATGGTTTTTTTTTTCCATGCTGGGACTTATGTTTTTTTAGAAAGTAGCAAAGTCTCAGGAAAAATAATAATAATTTGCAAGTTTTCCCTATGCTTTGTAATTGGGGTCCTTGTGTTTCTTGTAAGTAATATTCATGCTCCCAACTAAAACAAATGCTTACTACTGAAGGATTAAATGAATAATGGAGGCAAAGCACACCATACATCGACAGACTTGTATACTTATCCGGTATGTATGAGACAAAACACTTCCTATTGCCATTGAAAGTTGGGACAATCAGCCAATCTGTCCTGAAGGAATTTTGTTTTGAGTTCACAAGTATCATACAGTATCTGCACATAAATGTTTTTAATGTATTATGTATCCCTAGGAAACAACCTGGTAGAGCTTTAACACACATCCAACTCATCTCTCTTAACAAGTCCGGTGTGCACTGGTTTCAGTGTTCTTAGGGGGGAATATCTTTACATGAAAACAGTGCATCCATTGGTCTTCATGCAGGGAAAAATATGCATGAAGCTGCCTTTGGAGGTAAAGACACTGAGGATAAATACTATTTCAAAGTAATGATTAATTTTGGACTGGAACAGCATTTTGTATTTAACTATGCAAAGAAGCAGCTCTGGAAACATAGTTACTATAAAAGCAGCAGAAATTGCCTAGCCCACTGGATATTGAGGACTCTTCATGACATTCACACTGTCTGGAAATCATGCACACCAGCAGAGAATTGCAAGATGCCCTCGGTCTATGGTTACTTCTGCTGCAGAACCAGTTTTACTGCAGTTGAGGATATACCAAACCACTCAGCATCCATTCATCCTTGAAATGGAAAGAGAGTCTTTAGGAATGCCAATTTGCATTGTAATCTACAAATATGTAAACACTAAAGACTGAAGTATAAATGGCCTAGAAATTTGAAGGCCACATTAACTGGTAATTTGGAAGCTGCAATTCTTGAGGAAGGTAAGTAAATTTGAGCAATGAAAAGGCATTTCCCCATTTTTATGATATTTTGAATTGCAATAGTGTAATTCAAATAAAAAATTGCTAGGGTAGGAGATTGAAGATAATATAAAACTCTAGGAACTGGTTCATAGCCTTCTAGATAACTTTCAAACTGTGTGTTAGGTATTCAGTTTAATATTTTTCAGAGGTGGGGTTCTTTTAAATAATCAGAGTCAACCACATATCTAAACATTGTATTATCTTTAATAGTTTTAAATATAAAAAGAATGAAAATGAAATCCAGATTGGGATTTTCTGTTTTTAAAATGGCATGAGATGATATCAATCAGCCTAGAGAAGTACAACAAACTTTATATCCAAATGAAAAAAACGTGCAGGCAGTTTGTCAGAGGAAACTTGACACATTTTCTAAATGGCTTTTATTTTCTGTTTGTCATATCCTAATACAATTTCCTTGGGAAGCTCAGATTTTCCTCACACTCAAGTTATTTATAGCTGGGACAAGTAGGCTTTTTAACCAGGCCAAATCAGCAGCACTGAATCTCTTGGAGCTAATTTGCCCTTTCCTACAACATGCTCCTTTTATGCTGGGTTTAGAAGCAAAATTATCACAGTGAAGAAATGTGTGCTGTTCTAAGAGGTCAACTTCAAACAAAGTACCTTGGTGATTTCTTATCTTACTCTTGACCCCAAACCCAAGCTTATTTGATAAAAAAGCAGATTTATGTAAAACAGATATTCTTTGCAATGTTATGCTGACTACATAAACTGAAAGAGGAAAAATTATGGATAACTGACTCAAGCGGATGGAAGCAGATTACCAACATCCCTAGTTCTATGAAACTTTCAATTGGAGAACAATTATGAAAGCTAGTGATGAATATGGATACAATATATAGTGCATCAGAAGGCATTTCCTATTTCCCCTGTGAGCATTTCCACAGCATATTTTAGGATTGCTATTTTTGTGAGATCTAAGCAGATGTTCTCCTCTTGTGGAAAATATTAAATTAAGTCACTTCTAAGCATCAATTCACCTAATGAAAAACCTTTCCTAATGCAGTTTGGGCAACCAGCAGCTCATAGATACATATAACTACACAATGCTTTTTTGCAGTTCCAGAATACCTCTCATAGTGTGTTGCCAAACTTCATCGGAAGCCAGGTTTAACCTGAAGAAAACATTTACTTTCAACTTTTATTGCACAGCAAATGCAAAAACAAAACTCTTACAGCAAACCAGGTTTACAGAAAGCAAATCATTTATCCAAGTGCCTCTTTGAATCATGGAACTGAACTCACGAACAAACGAACGACGTTGACTTCTGCAACCAAGGCGTGGCACCATCAGTCCTTTTATCCGTAGAAGACTCTAACGAGCCCCAGCTGCATTGTAATCCTGCATCCTGAAATAACTACAGGATTCTGCTGAGTCACAACACTATCCCCACCCCAGGGCCCTTCCCCCGGTTCCGACGCTCGGAATGTGGCCCGGAAGGGTTAGTGACGGCCTCCATGGAACACAGTCCAAGACACTGGTACCCCCGCCGGGAACCTAGAAATGAAGTCGATGGTTTAAACCCCACACACAAACCCAATAGTGCGGAGGCTGAGGAAAATGAGAGCAGAGAATCAAGCTGCTCATTTTTCCACAACCTGGAAGGACAGAGGAAACGAGGCGAGGCGGCCTCAGGTGACAGCCTTTTGGAGGCGTCGCTTCTCGGGTCGAGCCCAGATATGTCTGTAACAAAGCCCATGGTAACATGGTTGCCACCGCAGCGCCAACTGCCTGGTAACCGGATCCTGCCCCTTTAAGCCACCAGAGGGTGGAACGGAGGCAAAGAAATCCTTTCCACCCCAACCTCTGGCCAGTTCCTCCGGCACTCCGCGGGTTGCTGGGTCCTGGAGCCGTTGCCCTTTCCTTTTCCTCCTTTCGCGTGCTCACTCCCCATCCCATGCGGGCGGCGGAGGGGAAGGAGTCTTTGGTGGCTGCAGCAGCAGCAGAAGCAGCGCCGGTGGCTGGAGCACAATCCAGGCAGCTGGCTCTGGCTCTCCCTTCCCCGAGCATGTCCCGTTGCTGCTGGCACTGGTTTTGGTGAATCCGGCTGGGCAGCGGGGCTCTTGCCATCGCTGCTGCTGCTACCGCTGCCGGCACCATCACCACCGGAGAGCTCGCCGTTCCAAGCCGCACTCATGAGTATGGCATTCAATACCATCATTCAGGTCCCGCTGAATGGCCGGCCCGGAAGGCATGCCGGCCCTTTAAAGTGCATACCACCTCGGCCGCCATACAGCAAAACATGTCCTGGTTTGTGGCCACGAGGCATGCACTTTAAAGTGCCAGTGTGCCACCCAGCCACAAACCAGGACATGTTTCGCTCTATGGCGCGCCGAGGCGGCATGGCTTTAAAATAATAAAAATAAAAAAATAAAAATGAAAAATAAAATAAATGTGCCAGCCAGCACACCAGCAGAGGTGAGTAAAACACACACATACACAAACACACTCTAAAAACAAATTACAATTACTTACATTACAAATAAATTGAATTCCTCTCCCCTGCCCCTTCCCTCTGACCCACATACCTTCCAGCTGCGTCAAAAATGCAAGATTTGGTCTAGCCAGGGCCAGGCAGGCTAGGATAGTTGCTGCTAGAGTCACCACGTGGATGGCTGTGCTTAAATGTTTTTAAAAAGCCTCTAAACAAAGTGCCCTCTGCAGGAGGAGGCGAGAGAATCACGTGCCTCATTTGCATAAGGAATTTTTCGCTTTTTAACCCTTGCTTAACTCTTAAAAGGTGAAAAATCCTTATGCAAAGGAGGCCCATAGTTCTCTCGCCTCCCCTACAGTTAGCACTAAGCAGACTCAGAGTCACTGTGACTTGGAGTCTGGCAGCAACTATCTTGGCCTTTTTAATTATTTTAAAAATTCTTTCCTTTTCCTCATGAGACTGGTGAGGCCCCGCCTCCCCTGCCTCCAGTGACTGCACGTCACTGAGCTACAGTATATTTCAAACATAAGAGTCAAGTAAAGAAATGTGTGTATACGTGGGGAAAATACTGTTTCACATCTGAGGTAAAAGAAGTTACGTGTATTTATTCCTGATGCTTGCACTTAGCATGAATATGTTATGTGGAAATGTTTCTTTTTTAAAATCTCTTAGTGTAAATAAGACTTGCAGCGTATTTTATATTTTCAATCCATTACCATTTGGCACTGGATTGCCAGTGCCAAAGGTAACATATTTTGAAAAATGAAACTTAAATAAAACTGTCAAAGTGTGAAGTCTAGGTGTTTGCCAACAGAAATTTCTGAGAGTATGTCATTGGAATAAATTAAACAATGTTAGCTAAGTATTTACGTATTTATAAAAATTTCTAACCCTTTTTATGCATTTCTATCCAGTAACCTGCTAGAAATATCTAGGAAGAAATATCTATTCCTTCCTTCCTTCTTTTTTCTTTCTTTCTTTCCATTTTGGTGAAGCTAATGTTATTCCTCTTAAATTGGCACTATTTCCTTTGCCATTTCAAAAATGACCAGGCCATATTTAAAACAGATCCATATGAATGCCAATGTTTATGAAATTGCATGTGTCAAAAGCTTGATTCAGCATTAGCTATGGTGAATGTTTCTCCATGAAGTGTGTCTCCAATAAATACAAAGTTTGTTTTTTACAAAAACCCAACTGTTACTGAATATTTTCCAGGCGTACCATCAGGGAGCCAAAACTATCATAATGTAAGCCTTAAACACACTACGTTTTAAAGAAAACATGTAGAAAGAACATTTGTATGTAAGAATTGATTTACTTGCTTGGATGATATATGTGCACCTGCCAAAATCATAGAGGGTATGGGAGAGCTTTAACATTAAAATAAATTTAAGGTAACAGTCAATGTTCCCTCTAATTTTTTTTCAGTGTGAGCAGAAAAGTATAGTGTTTGAGCGGCATATTTTCATGCCTGAGCACCTGATTTTTTTTCATAGATGTCACCTAAGACAACAACGAAATCAGTATTTGAAACTCAAAGTTATGTTTATTCAAGGTACCCGCTTAATTAAAAGTGTTATAATATCAGTATCACTTAGCAACGGTCCTGCTTAGCAACCAAAATGTTGGCTCAGAAAGTCTGGCATTTGAAACACGCAAATCTTAAAGCTGTTGTTACAAGACCCTCGCACCCCTAACCCTTTAGAAAAAAAACCCAGGGGTCTTCAAACCTGACAGCTTTAAAACTTGTGGACTTCAACTCCCAGAATTCGTCCTCCAGTCATGTTGCGGCGACGCTGAAGATGCCGACGAGCCCCACCACCACCAGAATAACTGCTGCTGCCTCCCCCTCCTCCTCCAACAGCACCACCACATTTGCTGCCCGGCGCTGCGGCTGAGGTGAAGCCGCCAAAGCTCCCGCTGGCACCCCTCCACTCGGAGCACCTGAGCTGGGCACCGCATTTACCCCTGCCGCCACTCATCCTCTGCCGTGCTTTTGAGAAGACATGAGGCCTTTTTTTCCCTGCTCCCGCCCCCTCTGCCGCCTTCCTACTGGCTCCCGCGGCTCATGGCTCCGCAAAAGCATGGCAGAGGAGGAAGGGGGAGGGATAACGTGGGGGCCAGCTCAGGTGCTCTGCGTGGAGGGGGAGGCACCATTTCCACGGGCGGGGGTGCTGACGGGAGCTTTGGCAGCTTCACCTCAGCCGCGGTGTCGGGCGGCAAATCCGGCAGGGCTGTTGGAGGAGGAAGAGGCAGCAGATATTCCGGTGGCGGCAGGGGCTTTGGGGGGTTACTTTAGCTGCAGTGCCAGGCACAAGCGGCTAGGATTGGCCACCCACAAAGGACCTCCCCGGGCTTGCTTTGCTGAACACAAGGGTGACTGACGCTAGTTTGAGCGGCCACAGCCGGCACAAACTACCGTCAGTCGCTCCGTGCTCATCAAAACAAGTCTGGGGAAGTCCTTTGCGGGCGGCCAGTTCTAGCTGCCTGCAAAGGACTTCCCCACGTTTGCTTTGACAGAAATCACTGCGCGGCAGTTAGAAACTGCTGCATGGGGTTTTTTGCCACGTGCGCGGCCGCGCAGCCGCGCACCTTAGAGGGAACAGTGGTAACAGTGACTACTGAAACTGGAAGTACAAAAAAGACCAGAATTTTGGATTTTGAAGTAGTTATATACCTATTACAAAAGACTCCCAAAAGAGTGATAGTCTTCATGAATCAAAGAGAGGTTGTTTTGCTTGTTTCCAAAGGAAGGTGAAATTGAAGAACTATTTGTTGAGGAAGTTGAAACACTGTATAGCAGGGCTGTTCGTCAAACATACGAACTGCGGACCGGATGTGTCACGCATTGGTCACGCCCATGCCTGGTTAGCAAAGGGGAAAAGTCACAATACATCACGTGAGTTTGACACCCTTGCTATATAGGCTCTAGACTGTTAGTTGGAATGTTTCCCATTGAAAGCAATGAAGTTAAAGATGTTAGATTTCAAATCCAATACCATGAGTGGAATATGTGTGACTAACATATGAGGTCAATCCAACTCATATTGACTAAAACAACTAAGGTATAATTGATTGAGGAAGAGGAGTATGAACAGTAACAACAATTTAGAGGGAACACAGTATTCAAATGGTTTTTTCTCAAGCATAATTTACATTGGGAATAGGTAGCATTCTGGACAGGTGAACACATGTGGAATTTTGAGAATATATACAAGCTTCCCCACAAAATGGCATCCTAAGAGTTCATGATCATGCTTGCTAGTTGTTTGTGACAAATAAAAAAAGGACATATACGACTGATTTTTCAGACTGTAAAACAAACCATCTACTACCATCAGGAGTATGATTGTTTATTGAACTCTTCAACAACTTATTACAAAACAAAATGAATGATGAAACATACAGACATTCTTGGATAGTGCTTGCTTTTGTATTCTACAAGGTGAGATTAACTGTGTTTATCAATACTTGGTCTGTGAAAACTATGAATATGACCCAATTGTTTATCTCAACCAACTAGCCAAGAATGTTGTCAAGTGCCTGGAGGCTACTAGGGGTTGGAAACTGAGGGGGCCAGGAGAGAAATAGGCTCGTGCTACTCTGCTTAGGGTTGGGGCTACCTTTGGGGCTGAATGGACTGCACTTTTTTTCTTAAGGCCTGGTCCCCAATGTGTGAGGGTTCCTAGTCTCTCAGGTTCTGCTTAAGAAACAAGAAGCATTTATATTTAGGGAAGTCTGCACAGATCCATCCTGTGCGCCAGCTGTGCCCATTCTTGACCCTCTGGACCCTCTTGACAGTAATTCATGCCTTAGTCATCACATCTGTAGACTATTCCAAAGATATTGAGTTGCCTTTGAATATCCCTTGGAAGCTTACAGGTGTGGCAATGCAAGTAGTGATGGACAAATATTGTTATGTTCATCTCTTTCAGGTTTTGTCAAGTGCAAGCTGCACTGGTTACTTCTAGGTGTAACTCAAGGTACTTATTAACATACAGCATTTCATTACATAGGGCCTAATTATCTAAGAGAACATGTATTCCCATAGTTCTTTTCCACTAGATACAATCAGAGATTTGCAAGCTTTGGATTCCATCAATTAAATTGTCATTGAGCAGGATTCGGGAAATGTGCCTTCTCTGTTGTAGCACTTGCCCTTTGCAAAAGCAACCCAGCTGAGATTTGAATTGCTCTTATTCTGCTTGTCTTAAAAGATCTTCAAAACATGGCTCTTTTTCCAGGTCTTAAGCTAGAGTGATTGTCAGACCGCTTTAAGTTGGGTGCTAAGTGAGAAAGGGGTGTTTCCTCTGGATGACTAGTGCCATTTTTTATGTTATGATGTTGCTTCCTTTATAATTTATAAACAACCCAGAGGAAGTCAGGTGACCCTTGAATTGTATTTGGTTAAAAAAATGTATTTTTCTATATATAATATATATATATATATATATATATATATATATATATTCATGTGTGTGTGTATATATACACACATACATACATAGATCCAAAATACATAGTTGATGTATTTGCATTATAAATATGAACAATTGAGAATTATTAATTGCTATTAAAGTACTATTCAAGTTTCATTTTGTGAATTGATTCAAAAATATGAAAGAGTTTTCTTCAACTATTTTTTAAAAAATCAAGCGCAAGCAAACTATCAATAAATACAGTTGGTTGGAGTCATACCTACATTATTTGTAACTTACTTTAACTGGATGTTTGCATCAAAATCATGCCAATAATTATTGATGCATTGAGATCTTTTCATAATGTAAAGGCAAGACGTGAAACAGATCATAAGATGGAAAGCAGGGTGGTTGTGTGAATGTGATTAAATCTAGCAATTCTATTGTATCACCATCACTACACCAGTGGTGTCAAACTCATGTCGTCACTCTGGTGTCACATGACATATTGAGACTTTCCTCCCCTTCGCTAAACTGAGTGGCGGGGTTGTGACCAGCACGTGATGCATCCGGCCCACGGCCTGGAGTTTGACAGCCCTGCACTACACAGTGGTGGCTGCATGCATCAGAATCCAACCAAAACCTTATGTTCACGGAATGTGTTTGAAATTCCTTCCTCTGCTTTTAAATATTACTTAGGTTTAGATTGTGAGTCTTTCCCCAAAAGAAGGCATGACAGAGCAAGTCAAGAACATTACCGGAATATTGGTAATTGCTTCCAACTGCTACTGAGTTGAGAACTTTTAAAATAAGGAGAGGTTGGCCAACACTACATTCCATTCCATGTCAATTACCAAGGGGAAAGATAAAACCTTTGAAGGACTGGCCTCTTGGGTATGTCTAGTTTAATGAACAGAAGGAGTAAGAGTGACAATATAGCAGTGTTCCAATATCTCAGGGGCTGCTGCAAAGAAGAGGGAGTCAAGCTATTCTCCAAAGTACCTGAAGGCAGGACAAGAAGCAATGGATGGAAACTAATCAAGGAGAGAAGCAACCTAGAACTAAGGAGAAATGTCCTGTTAGTTAGAACAATTAATCAGCGGAACAACTTGCCTCCCAAATGCTCCACACTGGATGTTTTTAAGAAGATGTTGGATAACCATTTGTCTGAAATGGTATACCGTATCCTGCCTGAGCAGTGGGTTGGACCAGAAGATGTCCAAGGTGCCTTCCAACTCAGTTATTCCATACCATACCATTCCATTCTCATTTTCTCAAACTTGGAGGTGTGAAAGTTTCTAATAGTGTAGAAGTAGTTAAAGGCAATTTCCAACGTGATTAGAAGCTGCTATTCTATTTACTCTCCCTAGCCTAGTAGGATTCTCAAACTCTCCTACCGCCCATTCTTCCAGAAGTAAAGACTTCACTAGCCCAGAACCCAGTGACCTCACTCCATCTCTGGCCACTCAGTCCTGTAGTAGCGCGGCCTCGGGTTGTCTTCCTCTGCCTCCACACAACCCCTAGCCCACGCCGCTCGCTCATCAGACAGGCGGAGGCAGCGCCTCGCCTGCTGCCATCTGAGCCGGCCTGCCTCTCTCAGACCGGCACCTCGGTTCCTTCTGCATTCTTTCAGCGGCGCTACTCTTGCTGACGAGGCGAGAAGAGGCAACTGCCTTCGCAAACCTGCCGCCGACGCCTCGTCTCCCATTCCCTCTTCTGGCGAAGGCTGGCGCCGAGACCGAACAGTTTTCCCCGTCAGGGGGCGACGCAGCTTCTAGAGAGTGAAGGGGAGGAGACAGAAAGAGAGAGAGGAGGAGGAGGAGGAGGAGAAAGCGCCGCTGAAGGCGGGCGCTCCTAGGTGACAAGCGGTCACAGGTGCTGCGGCCGCCTTGAAACACAGGAGAGGCGCCTCCGTGCTCCAACCAGCTGCTGCTGCTGCCGCCGCCACCGCCGTTTCTGCCTGCCTTCGGGTGGCAGCTGCCGCCGCCGCCGCTGTTGCAGTTCCTGCTGCTGTTGAGCCGGCGCGTGCAGAAGTGTTAGCGCGAGCTCGGCATCTTGTGCGCGCGGGCGCGCGCTCTCGAGAAAGCGAGAGATCGAAGGAGAGCGAAGCGGAATCCTGTAAGTTGCTTGGTGCTCCCGCCGTTACCGCTGGAGTTGCTGCTCTCGCTGGACTGGTGCAATTGGCTCTCTTTGCAAGGCGCGACTGTCCCTTGGATGTGTAGATATATATATATATTTGCCCGCCGATTTGCTGTTGCCGCACGGCTGTAGCTCAACCGGCAGAGAGAGAGAGAACGGGTTGGGGCTTCGCAGGTCGCGCGCGCCCACCGCAAACGGGTTCAAGACATGGCAAGGCGCTGAACTGACTGGCTAGGAGGGACGAGGACCAGGCGGGTTCTCTCTCGTCCGCCCCTCACCCCTCAATCCGGCCTGGTGGTAGGATATGATTTTTTTTGACAACCCACATTTCTTTTGGCTCGTGCAACTGGGAACGAGGAGGGCGGGGAGCCGCCCAGTGCTTGTAAGGATGGAGGTTGCTTTGTGTGCGAGATCGGTGGATTCCGACGTTGGGGATAACGGGAGGGGGGGGAACGGGACTCGGCAGGTGGGGGGGACGGGACGGGGAGACACCAGAGCAAAGGGAGGGGGAGGCTGGGGTGTGGAAAGAGAGTGGCAGAATAAGCACGGATTTTGCCTAGAGAGCTATGGACAGATGTATTGTCAGAATGGCCTTCCTCGTTTGGGGTTTTTTTTTTAGCCGTATTTGATTTTTAGCCGTAGAGGGCACGTGGTTGTGAATGGCTACGCTATCTGTTCACAGCCTGATGGGGAGATCTGATATTGTGCCTATGTGTGTAGTTTTCCAAACCGCACTTCCCTTCCTTTTGTGGAGCTAATGTGCATGCCCTTTTCACATCCAGATTTATAATGTAATAATATAAACAGCCGATGGTATCCAGAAAAAGAAAATATAATCAGTGACTAACTACTAGGAGATAAAGAGCCTGAGGCAATATGTATTGTCCACTCTATCTTATTTGGAAATTCCGGGAGCTAGTTAGGAGTTTAATCTGAAAGAGATTGATTAAAATCATCTAGGGTGGCTTTCAGCTGGGGAAAGATATATTACATTGAGCCATAATAAGATGAGCTTTATTTTTGCCTCTCATGATGCATGAGCTCAATAATAATGTTGAACAAGAAATTGATGTTTAGAATTCTGTGTGAACCCAGCCATAGCTCAGCAAACCTTGATTGGGGAATGACACTTAGCTTAGTAATATATCTGCAAATTAGTTACCAGCCACTATGCTGGGAAGTGCTGGAGATCAGCATTTATGCTCTACAGAGAAACATGCTTACTATGGATGACAGGTCCCACTGCAGCACAATTGCTTTTCTGTAATAAAACAAAGAGCGAATATGAGAGAATGTTATAACAAAGTTTACTAAGAGCCCCAAGTGAACATCTTCATCCCCGTTTTGGACATTTTAATCATCTTCCAATGGACAAAGCTGTTGTTGTGTTTGAAAGATACCAGGCATGAGGCCACTGTTGTACAGTGCTGCAGTTTCTTGGAATATTATACTTTTTTCCTAGACTTGTTCCATTCTCACAGCATGGAAATATTGGATTGATGTGAAATTCTTATTTTTTAAGCATCTGGGTAGGGTGAAAAATAACAGGATTAGCTTTGTCCCCGGACCTCAGTTTTGCCAACTAGATATTCCTTACAAATCTACATTATAATTCTTTCCTTCAAAAATATGTTGTTATTATTTTTTAAAATCCACACTGTAACTTTTGAAAGAGTGTTCTTTTTGCCATCTTTCTTTTTTTAACTCTGGATTTCTGGGTGGACAAGTTTAAAAATAAATGTCTGCTCAAACACTGGATTATTGTATAGCCAAGCAGCTGCCTCAAAGGAAAGGACAGAGAGCACAGAAAACTGAAAGTGAGCACATGGTCCAAATCCTGTAAGATAAAACTCAGATCTCATAAACCTAGAGAGATACCATATTTCTTCAGCTAAAGGAGCTGCCATATTTTTTTCAACCCTGCTGTGAAGGTGGTTAGCAATTTGAAAGGAAGTTTGAAATTAAAGAAAGGAGGTGTTATCTGAGTTCTGCTCACTGTTATTTTCATGAGCGTCTTGGTTAGAATATTTCGCCGTATTTTCAATTGTTACTAATGGCCATTTCAAAAAGTGACTCTTGGATTCATTTGTCCTTAAATCAATGTAAAATCTCCATGAGCTAAGATGAAGGCTATTTTGCTCTCTATCCTGCATTAACATTTACAAATGGAACGAATGGTCAAGAGTGGCTCATGAAACAGAAGTGTCTTTTGGGCCCAACATTCTGTCTTCAGCCTAAGTCAGCCAGATAGTCCTGGAAAGCTCCTGAATAGCTAGCTATTCTGCTTCTAGACAAAGAGAGAATAGATAGTTATTCTAGGGATCATGCAAATGCCGCCCAGAGTTGCTTCTTTTGGGATGGAGGGTCATAAATGTGATTAATAAAATAAATAAAAATAAATAGCTGTAAAAGAGCTATAAAGCCTATCCTCCGAGGTATTTGTGCTACTGCCAGAAGATACCTGATTTGAAATTTTGGAAAGTTTCTTGAGAAATATAATCCACAGGTGAAAGTTGAGTATTAGAGGCGTGACCTTGGTAACTTTGTATTACCAATGTGGTAAATAAAGGGTGTGTTTGAACCCCATAATTGGACTGGTGTAAGAATGAAAATGGTCTTACAGCAAGTACAACAACCTAGAGGTAGCTTGGACAGTAATGGGTTTCTAATTCAGCAACATTTAGGAGGTCACAAGTTTCTTATCACTGTTATATAAGAATGCTGGGCCCTAAACATTAAGGGTAGGGTCTTCTGACACTCCAGAGAGAGGCATCCACAGAATCCAGTGGTTTTGTCAGAATAACCAAATTAGAGTTGTGCCCTTATGAACATTAAAGACAATGCATATACAAAAGACTGAGGCTGAGCTTGTATCACAATGTTGCACCGTCCACCATGTACCTCCTAATGGATACCTATGTCTTCAGCAGTTTTCAATCATTTTGTCCTCAGAACTCCTTTACATACTTAACAATGATTGGGTTATGGTGTTTATGGGTTATATTGACCACTATTGTGCTACTGAACTAGAAATTAAAATTGAGAAATGTTAACATTTATTTGATTTTGTAGACCCCCTAAAAGATGATATCCCCCAGGGATCCCCAAGAGAAATTTTGCTGTACTAGTCCTTAGCTGAGGCTTTGGGGAACTGGAATTCAGGAACCTCTGAGAGTCACAGGATCTTCATTCCCAGTTTATTGACTCTCATACATTAATTGAGTTGGAACATACAGTACTTCATTTTATCTGTAGTATTTAATTTGTGTCATCTGAAAAATAATGATGTGTGTTCTTAAAGCTATTTGTGATTTTCTTGCATCTAGGTTTAGCCCTATTTTTTCCAACTTCGTAGCTGCTTTTAGATGCAGTATTTAATTATAGATGGGATGCAGCAATTAAATTGTCAGAGTGTCATCCTGTCAGAGTATGGGTTAATTTTATTCAATCGCCTATGGCAATTTCCCTATATTCACTCTCTGTTCTTGACAATTTAGTAGCTAGGCTTGCATTTATAGAGATGGCAAACACATTCATACAAATGACTCTGAATTGGAGGCTGTCAGTTAAAACAGAGGGTAGGAACAATAATGCATCTGGTAGATGGATCATTCTGTGCTCTTAAAGGAACATGTCAATTCAATTGTATATGTGGGTCAAGACCTGATCTGTTTATTAGTTTTATCTACTCTTCCATAATCCATCATTGTCCATCAGAAAGGGCAAAATCAAATTTTAGCTTGATGTTCAAGCAAAAGAATAAGTTTCAAAAATAACTTTAAAAAAATATTTGGCAGAATTTCATTGTCCATACTCATCTGAACTGATTACAATTATTCATCTTTATAGACTTCTAGCCATTTAAAATATGCTTCTAACCATTTTATATGCTGAGTTTAACTAAGTTTGCTTGGTGTAAAAATTGTCAAGTGTTCACAAGATACTGTGTCATAGTTCTCAATACAATAGGTTTGAAGAAAACCAGTAGATTAATACATTAATCAGTTAAGGCAGGAATGTCAAACTTGCGATATCACATTGTCGTCATGTGATGTATCATAACTTTCCCCTTTCGCTAAAATGGGGATGGGCGTCAACAGCGCATGACGCATCTTGCCTGTGGGCCGCAAGTTTCACACCCCTGAGTTAGGCCTCAGAAAGAGAGGAATGGCAGCTGTGAAGATAGGAAAGCATTATTAATGACTCATAGTAGTCTTCCTCAGCTTATGCCTGCTGTATAGGTTGAGGCCTATATCTCCAAAAATCCCCAATTAGTATGGCCAGTGGTTGTAATTCTGAAAATGTGAGTCCCATAAATGATAGCAGTTTGGAGAATGCTATCCTATGATAGTATACTCTGTGAACCCTAGCAAAGAACAGATGTTTGGGACAAATGTACATGATTTTTGTACATGACTATCACCAGAATTATTAAAGGAACAAAATTTGTGATAAAGCATTTTTTTTTAAAAAAAATTGGCCTGCATCAGGAAATAATTCATTAAAATAAAGGAAATTGTATATGGATGATCACAAAGTATCAAGGGTGTTCACAGGAAGGCAGAGACTGTGGTCTGAAAGATGACGTGTTAGTATCACAATAGAAGACTTGCCCCTTTTGTATGTGCAGGTGACATTAATACAGGTAGAAAAATGTTGGCGTTTAGATTGTGCCATTGCATTTATCTCCCTTCTGAAGATTTTAACAACCCTCACCTCCGCAGAGGCCACTACAAACTATACATTGGCTATATTCATGCTGAATCCTTAATAACCTTTTTATTTGAATATGAGAGATGAACTTCCTCTATGTACCCTGTTTCCCCGAAAATTAGGTTTCCAAGGATAATAAGCCCAATCAGACTTTTGAGCACATGCGCTAAAATAATCCCTTCCCCAAAAATATTGCAACACAACAGCAGCCACGAGGTAAGCACGCTTGCCGCCTCCTGCACCTCAAAAATAATACGACCTCCCTGAAAATAGGGCCAAGCGCTTATTTCGGAGAAACACGGTTGTTAATTTTTGGCTTGCATTGCACAAATCTAGAAAATTGGATTAATTGAGTACTTACTGTAAACCATGGTTTGTTTAATTATGGGTTAATATGTTTCAGGAAACAACTTATACTATATCATTCTGCTAGATTCTACTGTCTTGGAAGCCTAACAAATAGTAAGAATAGTCTAAGAAAAGGGATTGAGGGCTGTATGAGGGCTTATCTCGGGAGCAACGAGTGGTCCTAACTTTCATGCCCTAACTCATATTGGAGCCGAGTTCAAACTGAGATGAAGAGGATGACTTGCAGCATCAGAATGGAAAAAATAAGCCTAATGTACTCAATGGGCCTTTTTAACTCAATCAAATTTGCTGCTGTCTCAATAGCAATTGCAATAGTAGCACTTAGACTCATATACCACTTCATAGTGCATTCCAGCCCTATCTAAGTGGTTTATAGAGTCAGCATATTGCCCCAACAATCTGGGTCCTCATTTAATTGACCTTGGAAGTATAGAAGGCTGAGGCAACCTTGAGCCCCATCAGGATCAAACTCCAGGATGTGGGCAGAGTTTTCCTAAAATACTGTACTTTAACCAGGGTTCAAGGTTATGTTCTACTACAGTCTAACTGTAGTAGAATACATTTCATAAATAAATGCTGTAAAAGCTTTAATATGCAAACTAACTACAGCACATGTCAAAAATCCAAAATAAATTTATTAGTTTTGAAAAAATGAAAGTGCTTTTCTTTCCTTCTTTGAGTTGCTTATTTGGTGGTAGGAAACAATAATTCATTCCATGGTTCCTCAACATTTGTCAATAACAATAGGAGATGAAAGCGTAAAGCAATTTATAATTGTTTTCATGTTTAGGAAGTACTGGAATACAACAGTGATGAAAGCAAGAAAATTAAAATGAACCTACTAAACACATTAACTTAAGAACTCTGGCCTTACTAATTAAAACCAACAAAATTAAACTGTGTTTAGGGAGGCAACTTTTTTCTTGTTCCAAGTGTGCCTATATTTCTTTTGTTTTTCTAAACTCTTCCTGCTTTAGATAAGGTACTATATTGTCTTCTAAAATTAAGACTTCTCAGCTAGGTCTGATAAGGCTATATCTGTTTCACTTGTGTATATAAAGCACAATAGTCTATATTTTAGCCTAACAAGTTGTGAAAATATATTCCTTGTGATTACCTTATGGTTTTATATATGATGTAAATCTAGAAAGCTGAGTTGAATAACCATGGTTGAGTTAATTCTGCAAACAGATTCTACTTGGGAGCTACTATAAAATGTTTTTCTTCCTCTTTATAATTAATTGCTTCAATATAATACATGGAACAATTCTACCATTATTTCTAGAATGTAGAAGTGCCCATTTTAAATGTGATTAAAGTGAATGAAATCAACTCTTTGCCAACTTTATTGCTATCTTTGTATTTTCAAAGATTAAAAAAGGAGCTTGATTCAAGGAAAGTGTCAAAAGAATTCCCAAAATTGCAGGCGTGGATATTTTAAACATGATTAATCAAATCAGTAAAGAAATACAAAGAATCTCAGTAAGCAATGGATATGAAAACAATATTAGGGTTTTCCTTTGATAGTTTTTAGTAAACTATTTAGTATAGGAATTTTTTTTTTTTTGCAATGTCATGTCTAATATGGAACAAATAAATCCCTTTGATTTTGGAGTACTTGGATTTTGGATTTTGGTGCTAGTTTCTATTTTGCGTGAGTGTGTTCAAATCAATGTTGACTCTTGGAGATTTCCTAGAGGAGTCCCTGCAATTTCCTTGGCAAGATATCAGAAGTGGTTTGCCATTGCCTGCTTCCTATGGTTGAGAGTATGTCATTGACCCAAAATCATCTAGATAGTTTCATGCCTAAAGAAGGACTAGAACTCAGTCTCCTCATTTCTAGCCTTGTACCTTAACTTTTACATCAAACTCACTCTTAGTTCTATTATGGTGGGATCATAATCATATTTATAAAATGTGAACCTCTTTAATTATAATATAAATTATGTATTGTCTGCTTAGGTTTGTAGCTATCCTGATATTTAGGAAATAACTATTTTAACATTCATTAGTCTTTAAGTAAAACTATTCTGTTTAGGGTAATGTGATATAAATGACCAAGCTTTTTGCTAAGAAAACTTACCGTACTTCAGGATATTCTCACTGTTGCTGTAAGAGAAAACTGAGAGATATTAGTAACAGACGGAATATCAAAAGGCAAGGGCTGTGTTGCGTTGCCAAGAAAGTATCTCTTTTGGGAGCATAGTTTTACATGCATACCATATGAAACATAATTTCATATTTTACCCCTATAATTATAGAGGCAATAGCAGTTATAAACACTTAATTTCAGTGTGTGAATTGGTACCATACTGAAATCTAATTACCTTTTACTCATTTCATGTCATGAATTTTGTCAGCTGTGAAAACTTCAGACCAAAAGTATTACCATCTCTTTAAAAGGCTTTTATGGAATCTTAAATAATTTCTACACCAAGGTTTCTTCAAGGAAGAGAGGTGATATGTGATCTATTTTGGAGAGACCCACTTTTTGCTTCTTGATTCCTCTGAGAGCTATTCTAGTGTGAATTGCAAGCCTCTGTTGTGACCAGTGTAGTGGCCAGAGTGGGATCTGCTTAGCTCCAGCAAGAATGGTTGGGGGACTACAAAGGAAACTTATTGCCATCACCATTTTCAGCTGAGGTGTGGCAAGAGGAGCAATGCTACAAGCAGGGATGAGAGACTGCCAGGCAATTCTTGAACCTAGATCAGGTAACATTGGTGGAATTAATTGTGACAGGGTTATGGACTGAGAATTACGGTTACTGAAGGAAACAATTGACTATGGATAACTGCACAGGGAAGAACTGGGGGGGTCACCATCATAGATTTGGTCAGTAAATTCCATCATGGACAAGCTGGATCAGGAATTACAGAGTAACTGACCAAGAAAAAAGTAGCAGACGAGATAAGATTATGCGAGATAATGTGCTTCTGGGTGAAATCCAGAAAAATGCTCTGCAACTTTGGAAGTGAAAGGGGATGATCTCCTAGGGTGGAAGACTTTGATTGGTGATGGTTCTGGATGGCTTGAAAGCCCCGGAAGAAAAGTTTGTGAGGAATACTAGGGAGGGAAGGATAAATGGGAATAGTACAGCAAATTGTTTGGGGTATTAGCACAACAGTGTTAGCTGAGTCAATGTATTGATGGCTTGTACCAGGCTAGTCTGGTTAGTGGTTAAGGTGCTGATCTACAAATTATACAGACTGTGAGTTCTTAGTCCCATTTTAGGCATAAAAACCAGCTGGGTGATTCTGGACCAGTCACTCTCTGTCAGCCCAACCTACCTAACAGGGTTGTTGTGATGAAAACAGGTGGAAGAAGAGTACAATGTATGTTTGCCCCCTTGAGTTACTTACAAAGTAATAAAAGTGAGATTAAAATTGATAGATAAATAATAAAAAATTCTAGGAGCTGAAGTGCACACATTTTAAAAGTGTTGAGATTGAGAAACACTATTCTAGAAAAGTCATAACTCATTAATAGGGATTCTGCATTACCATTTTTTTCTTTAGTGCATTGTGGACTTCTCAAGTCAACCAGTACAGGTAGCATCATCTGTGTTCTAATTAAATCAGGAAGAACACTAGAAGTGGCATTATAAGTGGCAGCTCTACAGTTTCAGATTCTCTTCCCGTAATGATCTGTCAAATTTCAAGTGAAATCACTGAAAGAATCAATTATGGAATGGCATTGTACTGTGGTTAAGGAAAGGGAAGCAATTAAAAAGTAATACATTTTCCCAATCCCTTTCATGGTACAAAGCTATGTACAACTTTAAAGACAAAATTAAGTGGAATCTTTATTATGACATTTACAATAAAAGCACTTTTTTCTTAATAACATATGTGCAATATCCAGTTTTGTAATGATAAGGGGAAAGCATTTAGTACTTGCCCTTAATAAGTATCTCAGATATTGCTTGGCCACTGTTAAAAATATATTCCTCTATTGAGCCTTAAGCCCATATCTGCATATTAGAAAATAGTTCAGCTATGTCACTATATGTTTTTCCCTCTGTTGCTGGTAGGCATGGAAAAATGCACTTCAGTTTAATGAGTTATGCTGTCTGAATTTCAAAATCAAATCACCACTGACTTTCTGACTTTGGAACACAGCTTGACATGCATCCGATATACATATCCAGACACATCTGGACATTCAGCTCTTAAAAAGAATTCTCAGATGCCATTCTCTGTTATTGATCCTTAGCAAGATTGGCATTTTACATGCATTTTATAAACTCTACCATATACTGCAAAAGAGGTAAATTGCTGTCTGTATACACATTTCACATATTGTCTGAGAATCTATGAGAGAATTAGATGAAAATTATAGCTAAATTGACGTTATCATTTTCTCTAGCTCTATATGTCCCTTAGCCCCACAAGAAAAACATTTTCGAACAGTATAGGCAGTAGAAGGTGACTCCTCATGTTGTGGTGGTTTCTCTCTCAGTTGTTCCCTCTCCATCCTTCTTCTTGACTCTTCCAACAGTCGTGCAGTTATATCAGTCAATGTTAGTTCATTTCGGGTTAAGACTTCAAGAGAAGATACAAAAACATCATAAATCTCATGCAATGAGGAGAGTATGATATAAACTTGATGTAGCTCAGAAAAAAATAGTTCTTTTTCATGTAGCTTCTGGAAAACCCCTTTCATAAAGGTTAAATGAGCTAACATATCTCCACCTTTCAGAAGACGTGCCCTAAACAGTTTGCGTGTGAGATGTATGTGTGCACCTTCAATGTCATGTACATAAATCCTCTTCAAATTCTCCCAACATCTTGCAGCAGAATTTTCTCCACGAATATGTACTAACTGTTGGTCATTCAATGTTAGACCAATTATGCACAACACCCGTTCGTTGCATCGCTGAAAATCTGCTATCTTCTGGGCATCATCATCGTTATCTGGATTCCAAGCAGTTACATCCAGTGGATTCTGTACAGCATCCCATAAACCTCCCCTACGCAGAAGTAGACTGCATTTCATGGACCAGGAAACATAGTTTGTTTCATCCAACCGGGTTATCATAGATAGGCTTGTTGATGGGTGGTACGCCATCTTCTCCAGGATAGTAACAATCACTACAATAAACAGCTGTCTGTATACGGTATTGCATATCAACACCAACTCTCCTTTAGCTACGTCTGGTACACTCTGGGCCCATAACCAGTGTTAGGTAAGCTCCCTGTTGGGAGAGCGAGTATGTTCAGAGAAGCGTTGTGAGTATGTTCAGAGAAGTGTTGTGACACAAACCAGCATACAGAGACTCTGCAGTTTAAATAGGCTTTTACTTTCGTGGAAATAGTGGTATCAGAGTCCATCAAACAGTCCAAGTCATACACAGTTAAGATAGTCAGTCATCAATGTCTTTCAGTTAAGGGATAATCCAAATAACATAGTCCATAATCCTACAAACAGTCCGGTACTCAAAGTTTGCTAGCAGTTGCAAAACTTACAATAGCTCACGGCACTTTCTAACAGCCAGCTTCCAAAACACTCAGATCAGATCAGCCCAGCATCTAACAAACAGAAAACTAACAGTTATTCTGGCTCCCTCTTATGGCTGATTGAGGAAAACAGCAACCAATCACATTTTACAGTATGATTTAAAGAATTTAAAGAAATGATTTAAAGAAACAGGTACAATATTGTTACATGATTTATATATTGCCAACCCAACCGTTAGATTATATTCCTAACAAAAACCATTCCAAATTTAATTCCACTGCTTGATTCTTCTATTCTCCAATTTAGATTAATTTTAAGTTTTTATAGGCAGTCTCTTTTTAAAACAGTAAAAGTTCCTCACCAGCTGGAAACACTTTCTCTTTCCTTATCCTTCCGTTTTGGAGCCGCCCCGACTTTGTCAGCCATGGCTGGATTTTTGTTGCCGGCTTGAAGAACTTCTCTTGCTTCTTTCAGGGATTTTGTGATATCAGCAAGACGTATTCTTCCTGTTCACCGTCTCTTTGGGACGGTTTAGGTCCGTTTGGACCAGCCAGCGGCAAAAGTATTGGCTGCGGTCTCAGAGCATCAAGACCGCAAGACCATCTTGTCGTGACATTGGCTCTTCCCCCAAAAAATTATTTTAAATTCTTACTGCAGTTAGTTGTTTATTATCATTTTGTATTTAGTATAAATCCCCTACTTTTGCCAATAGCTCAAATTAAGTTCAATAGATAATGTGATTTAACTTTGAATCCCAACTGCCTTTAATTCAATTTATTCTCTGAGTAAACAACCTAGGGGTGGATGTTTTAGAAGACAGAAACATATACTATTATTTTGTCTAATGTTTTCAGGATACACATTCCATACACTCTGTGAAGTGTCTGTTTTACTTACAGATATCCAGAAACTAGATAATAGTATGATTCTACAGCTTGCTGCCAGTACTATCATGTTTCCCTGAAAATAAGACAAGGTCTTATTTTCTTTTGAACCCCAAAATAAGCGCTTGGCTTTATTTTTGGGGAAGTCTTATTATTTTTGAGGTGCAGGAGGGGTGAGCCTGGTCACCTTACGGCTGATGCTGTGTTGCAATATTTTTGGGGAGAGCTTATTTTTGGGGAGGGCTTATTTTAGTGCACGCGCTCAAAAGCCCGATTGGGCTTATTAACTGGGAAGGTCTTATTTTCGGGGAAACAGGGTACCAATAATAAATTAAATTCCCAATTGGAAATGGTTTTTATTATTATTAAATTCAAATTATAATACTAACAGGAAGTTTTCCATTGGAAAGCAATGTAGGACTTCAATAAGAATTCTTCCTTCTGATGAACTTTTATTTTCATTCAGTTGCTAATTTTTAGTTAGCAATTATAAGATCTTCATTATTTCAAACATTTATCCCTCAGCCCTGCTCCAGCTAAATTTGTTGGGTCTATAACGTTCTGAGGTTCCTGGTGTTATTCATATTGGCCAAGAATTCTGAACAGTGCCGTTCCAACACATATGGAGTGTGCATAAGTTGTCTTCTGTGCACAGTGCTGGTCATGCATAAGACATAGATTCCTCCTTGTTGACACTTGGGTATGCATTAACACTGTCACCTAATATGACTTTCTCATTGCCCAGAGTAGTATTTGAAAAAGCTAGAGTTTTTGGGTGCATAGCATTGGTTTCTGGTTCATGTGCTGCTGTGGAAGCTCAGCTGTGCTCTGGTTAATGACCACAGGCAGTTGAGCTTTCCATAGGTGGCTGTGGCTTACATTTCTACAAAAATACATGGAAATTCAGAGCTACATGGAGGTATTTATGTTCACGAATACGTAGGTTCTCCAATAATTAAGAAATTAAATGCTGGAACATTCTTTGGGTGCAGTGGACCAGATATTGAGAACCATCATTTTACACACCACGGAAGGATGGAAGGCTGAGTCAACCTTGAGCCTGGTGAGATTCGAACTGCCAAACTGCTGGCAGCTGGCAGTCAGCAGAAGTAGCCTGCAACACTGCACTCTAACCACTGTGCCACCAAGGCACCAATACTATCTGATGAAATTAATAAGTCTCCTTGAAAAATGGAAAAAGCTCAAATATATTTTTGAGCTAAATATATGGGAAAGTGACCATTAACATAAATTACAGATCCATAGAGGTCACTGGAAGAGATTTAATTTCAACTTACTTAACCTCAGCTAATTTAAAATGCATTTAAAATGTTTAAATCATATACTTTCATTCAGCCTGTTTCCAGCAGTTTTAATGGGTAGTCAACAAAACAAGCATGTAAAAACAAAACAAGACGGGAACTTTTTCTTAGTTTACCCTGATAAATTGACTCAGTTAAATAACATAAATCTAGTCCTGAAAAGGTTAGCTACATGAATTACATGCCAAAAAAATTCAGTGCTTTGTCAGTTGTCAATGTCAATTCCTGAAAATACTCAGTGTTTTTGGCCTAGTTTATTTTGGCTTGAAAGTAAAGGAAAATCCTTTTGTATTTGGGAATCTACCAAAATTACTAGTATATCTAATTGCCTGATGTGATATATTCAAGATCAAATATTTACTTAATTGGAAATACCTTATTACTTTTCTGAAAGACAAGTATTATCAGTACTATAACAGAAGTCAAATATTATATGTACTGAATATTAAAAATGAAATGAATTTTTAAGAAAATAATATGAAGTTAGGAAAAAAATTGTTTCTTTCTAAAAAAGAAAACCCTCCTAAAAAGATTTCTCACATTTGTCTGCATTGTCACTTCATTAAAACGCCTGGGAAAATTCCCATTTGCCATGGTATCTTTTGTTTAATCAGCTTTTAACATTAACATACAGGCCAATCAAATGCATGTTTGCTTACAAATTAATCTCACTGTGCTCATGGCTCCTATTCACAGTAATTATACTCAGAACAGCAGTAGAGTCTTTAAACTGCAATCTTCTGGTGGGAATGGAATGTTGTATGATGTGTAATTTTATTCTGTTCACTTAACCAAGTTATTCTCAAATTTTATGGTGCTGTGATCCCTCTAAAATAATAAATGAATTTATATGGGTCCCCCTTTTCCCAAGAATACAATTTACCAATACACTGGATATCACATAGCAATCAGCACAGCCCTAGTCAATTTAAGTCGACCACTCCTTAAAAGGAAGAGTTGACAAGGGAGGAGAGATCACAGACAAAATTATTGTGCAACATCCACTTTCCTAACTCCAGCTGCAACAAGAACTGGAGGTATTTCTTCCCCAAACTGGGTGCATATTTACAGAATCCTCATTCCAAAAAAAGGGCAATCTCAGGACATCCATCCCTCCCATTCAGGGTAACTGAAATAACAGCATGAACAGTTTCTCTATTTAGGGATACAGGAGTTGGAAGAAAATCAACGTATCTGCCCATTGGGGATGGTAATGTGACAGCTGTGCCAAAGGACAAATGGTCTGGCGAGGGCCAGCTGAGATGGGTTAAAGTGTTTAGAGTTTTCCCCCCAATATACTGTATAGTGTTTTCATTGGTGTCACATAGGAAAGCGCACTAGCAACAATAGCAATAATAGCATTAATATATAAAATAATATTTAAATAGTAATGAATAATGCTACAGTGATGATGTTGAAGAAAAAAAATAAATGCAAAATAAACTCATTCTCTAAATGTTCACATCTTTCCTCACACCCCATTTCAGTTTTCCACTAATAATCCTTCTGCAGGACTCAGTTAAATGTGGGGAGGAGGGGACTTTCCAGTGCCTGTTTCTTTTTATACAACCTCATTATCTTGTGCGTTGTCATCATCCTCACCCTTTCTAGAATTCTATTGCATAAGAGGTGGAAAAATTTAACAAAGAAATGCAGAGTTCCTCCACTCACTGTCCTCAGATTTACCATTTCCTATTTAGCCATTATATCCCTAGGATATTGTATGACCAAATGCACAAGTCCAAGCAACATGGGTGTGGTGTGCATACATGATAACGTGGGCTTATGTGCAATCTCATCCTTGGATGGAGGCAGGCTTAGCCTCCCTACTAACCTTTCCTGAGTGATGTTGCTAAGACTGTTTCTAGCCCAACTTAGCTGAGGAAGAAGCGAAAATCACTCAGCATCAGTGGGCAGAAGGACAGCTGAGCCAACAGCTGAACAATGGTGAAGCACATTCCCCTATTGGCTCTGGCAGCTGCATTCCCACCCACTGAATTTGCTCACAAACTCTCAGGGGTCATGGCTCACAGTTTGGGAACCTGTGGATTAATTTTACAAGGTTTGGATATATTTGTGGCTTTGATCGCCAAATAGGCTACAAGGTTGGAGATATGGCTCTCATGTACAGCCATCAGAGGTGGTATTCAGCCAGTTCTGATCGGTTCTGGCGAACTGGTAGCAGAAATTTTGGGTAGTTCAGAGAACCGGCAAATACCACCTCTGCCTGGCCTTGCCTTACCCCCCCCCCCAATCTATTTGCTGCCTCCCGAGTCCCAGTTGATCAGAGTCCCAGCTGATCAGCTGGATCTTCTGTTGCCCTGCACAGGAGAACGGATCTGGAAATCAGGTTAGTGGGTGGGGAGAGAATGTGGATTTTATAATATCCTTCCCCCAGGAATGGGGAGGGAATGGTGATTTTGCAGTATCCTTCCACTGCCATGGCACTAAGCAATACCATGCCCACCAAGCCACGCCCATAGAACCGGTAGTAAAAAATTTTGAATCCCACCACTGACAGCCATGCACACATACCTTTTTATACTCTCTGTGTTTCACTCACAGACAAATCTTAACCTCCTCTCTCTCCCCACAGAAACCCATCACCAAATTTTAATTTCTTGTGAACACTATCTGTACAGGGGGAAAAGAAGACAGAGCTCTTCTAGCCACAACTATCAACAACACTTTTTGAGGTGCTGAGACCAGTAGTTTGTAATTTTACCTTGTGATATGTGTGAGATGTAAGCACTGGGTTTCAGCTATAAGCATAAAAGCTCCACTTGAAAATATTACGCAAAAACAAGGCAGAGTTTACAGGATTTGCAATTTATTTTCCAAGAACTGTAAAGTTTAAAAACTTTAAACTTAAAATTGCACACATTTGGGATGGTCTCCCAAAAGAGAATGTTAGACTAGGGATGTTAGGAAATGTAATACAACATATAATAACTATCAGGTTTAGAAAAGCATTATTACTACTATCTTTAGGTTGTTGAAAGATTTTTTTGAAAACACATTCCATAACTCCCCTTTATAAAATAATTTAACTCTGTAAAAGCATGAAATTAAGATATGTATTTCAATCAACTGAAACCACCCCCACCAAAAAAACCCAACCTTGAATATATGTCAGTGTCTAAATATCTATTTTCATTCTATTTTATTTGGCTACTTCTCCAGCTAACAAAAAGGTAATAAAGATCTTCCATGCCCCTTCCAACACAACCTTGCTTGTGTTCTTTGGTTGACTTCTTTGTGGAAGGGAGAAATGGAAAAGCAAAATAGTTACAGATTGTTTCTTTTTCTCCCATTAGAAGTTTTCACTGGATCTCAGACACTTCCATGAATGGAAGCAGCACCTATGTTCATAAGAACATATTTCCCTTAATTTATACTAAAAGCATAAATGTGTATACTTAAAATGTCTGCTCCATCTCTTTTCATTACCCTAGATTAGTAGGATAAGAGAATGGCTAGTGGTTAAAGATATCCAACACAGTTTTGAAATGTTTTATAAGTTTTAATAATCTTTAAAGTGTGGCATTTCTGTGTTTCAAAGATGCAACACCTTCCTTTGAAAATATATACAATATTATGGTGAGAAAGAACCAATTATTCAAGTCTGTGCTCAAATTATAGTGAGCGCTTATCTTGCTCCATGTAATTCAAGCAGAGTTTTAAAACCAAATACATTATTATGGGCAATTACTTATTCACAAAGGTCATAAGGGACAAGTCATTTTTCAGTCTAATGTGCTGTATTGGGCTGTTGGAAGGATCAAATACTGTGTGGTAGAAAACAGGAAAAGACATTCATACATGCCTGAGTTTCTTGGAAGCAAAAATAAATAAAACATTGTTACTAAATATTGTCAACTATGTATTAATTTCACAAAAAAGTGTTTGCTTTTTATTTTAAAAGAATGCTTTAAAAGCAGTGGCAATATATTCATCATCTGTGCATTGATTAAATCCAGGCAAACATAGAAACTATTGGTGAATAGGGATTAAAGTTCAACCTGTTTTAGATAGGTTGCCTTTCCACAAGAAAGCAGATCTGCAGCCTTGGAATATATACCAATCCTCAGCTGTCACTAGACTCACAGCTATAACAAGCAATGGCCAGGAATACTTTTAACACAAATCTGCCAAGTGCATCAGCTACATCTGTTTCCGAGCTGGTTAAACTGAGTGGTTACCCACACCTTCATTGCCTGCTTTCACTACAACACATGCTGTTTTGAAGGTATCCTTCAAAAGTGTCCAGAGGTTGCTGTTGATAAAAAAATGCATTAACTAATCTGCCAATCAATACAAAGCATAAGGTCATACTGCAGAGGCATCTGCAGAATCCTTTTTTTTCCAGGATGATTTTAAAAATGCGCTGCAATGTCACAAAGCAAACTCTTATGTATATCCATGCAATGTCACAGCACGCACACAAAAAAGGACACAATGCTGCAATGCTTATTTTGTCATTTGCCTCCCTTTCTCTGATAATATGATGCAGGTTGTTAATTACTTACCAGGGACAATTTAAGTTGTTTGTACTGAGTGTTAAAGCTCTTAAACAGGTTAGGGCAGGGCCTAAACTCAAGGCTCGGGTGATGCTTACGCCAGGCCTGTGGGGCTGTCCTGGAAACAGTGAAGGATCGGCCCACAGTGCCTTTGCCAGTGAAAACAGCTCGGGAGGGCTATGCGAAGCCCTCCCTCCCCCAGCTTCGTTTTTGCTGGCAGAGCACTGCAGGAGGCTGTTGCAGCCAAAAATGACAGGAGTGACATCGAGCTGCCCCCCCACCCCCCCAAGGTCAAACACAATTCTGATGCGGCCCTGGATGAAATAGTGTTTGACACCCTTGGTTTAGGATCTGACTGACTAAGGGACTACCTCTCTGTTAAGTTCTCATTTGGCTGGTAAGATCTGATTTTTCAAAGATGTCCATTTTTCTGGTCCATTTTCCTGCAGAATTGCTTCCAGGCATAACCCATGCTTCTGCAGGAGTTTAATTGGACTCTCTACTTTCTATGTTTAGGAAAACTGCAAAGAAGCTTATCTTTTGCTAAGCTTTAATAGTTAGACGATTTTAGCATTTGTCATTAAATTTTGACTTTATAGGTAGTCCTCATTCAGCGACCTTTCCAAGTTATCACAGCACTAAACAAGGGGGACTTCTGGATTTTTCTCATAGTTGTGGCTGTTGCAGTATCCCCACATTCATGCAATCGCAATTCAGGTACTTGGCAGCTGACTCACAATTACAACAGCTGCCATACCCTGTAGTCAAGTAACCATTTGCAACCTTCATTGCTGATTTCAGTGGGAAGCTGGCAGGAGGTTTCAAATGGCAAGATCACATAACCTGCAACTGCATAAGATTCACCTAGCAATAGCAACCAGGACTGTTGCAGCTGCTGTTTTGGTTGGCAATGTCACGTAACATCATGTTTTATGACTGCATCACTTAATTACAGAATTGCTGGCCCCAATTACCATTTTTAAGTGAGGGTTACCTGTAATTTTTACTGTTTACATTCTTAATTTTATTTTGTGTCTTGAGTACTCCCCGAGTAGAAAGCTTCTTTCTTCTGGACCAAGCCACAATTTTGATTTGTAATATCTCAGCACATGGGCAATATAAGCGGCTTATTTTATTCTCCTGCTATTTGCATTTTGTCACCGTTCTGCTTCAGTAATATCTGGAAGTCAGCAGTTTTGACTCACATTGAGAAATTGCCAGTGGTTATAAGCTGCTTTCACACACAATGCTAAGATTTTGGTTTAGTGGGTGAGTGAAGCCAGGCAATTAAGATTTTAAACTAATTTTAACCTAACATGCTGTATAAATCCAGTTAATGTGGGTTATTTAGCAAACCATATTACTGAAAGCAATGTGTAATGCCAGCCAAATTGTAATGTCTTATTTAACTTCTAAAAATTAATCTTGAGGACAAATAGCTAAAATTATGCTGGAAAATATGTTAGTTTACATTTATTCTTTTCAATATCTGTGCTAGGATGGAACATTTTTGTGTTTCTTTGCTAGACTTCTACCCACCTTTCTTGAGCTCAAGTCAGATCCTCATTTTAATCCTTCCACAGTTCTAACAAATTTCTCTGGCTATAGTAAAAGTCAGGGGATTAAAACTTTGTGAATAGTATGAGAAATAATAATGGTGTTTTGGTAAGAAAAAGAAGAGTTTCACATGTATTAGGATGAAGTTCTCAAACTGCAATATCAAATTCCCTAAAATAGCACAGATTTGCAATGAATAAAACAAATGATGTAACTGGGGTCAGGTTTGGGCCTTTTTAATAAAATTTAATCTATAAAGCAGATAATACAATGTAGTATTTTATAACTTGATAAAATAAACAAAAGGAATTTGTCCCCCCCCGCGCCTTTTGTCATTTCCGTTTTGCCGCATGCTCCCCTGCTCCCTCTTCCTTTGTAGAGGGAGCATCAGATCAGCTAGTCAAGAGCTTTGCATAGGCTCTGCATGTCTTCTCCGCATTAAAATGAGAGAGACAGAGATGTTTTAAAAAACCAGAAACAAAAGAACACTCCCTCCTAGATGGCTTTGTAACCTTAGCATAGTGTTGTATTTAGCCCATTTCTACGTCAGGACCAGGAAACCTCTTTGAAATAGAATAGATTAGGATTGCTCTTGTCACATATTGGCCAAAACACACAACAATGGCCAGTATTATTCTTATTGCTAGGTTGGATGACACACACTGTAAATTGTACATATGATACAGGGGTGAGATTCAAAATTTGTTACTACTGATTCTGTGGGCGTGGCATGGCATGGCTTGGTGGGCATGGCAGGGGAAGGATACTGTAAAATCTCCACTCCCTCCCCACTCCAGGGGAAGGTTACTGCAAAATCCCCATTTCCTCCCAATCAGCTGGGGCTCAGGAGGCAGATGGGGGCGAGGTCAGTCAGAAATGGTATTTACCGGTTCTCCGAACTACTCAAAATTTCCACTGTTGGTTCTCCAGAATTGGTCAGAACCAGCTGAATACACCTCTGATATGATATCCAGACTGGTAATTCGGTCTATAACTTCTGAACCTTATTAAAAAGCAGCATGTGAAAGCCTTGAACAATCAAAGCCGTAAAGGGCAGTGGAAGGGAATATCCAAGAGAATATTGACAATCATAGGAAAAGCTCTTTACTGGCACTGAACAATTAATAGGCTTCCCCCAATTAATTTTGCTTGCTAGAGGTCAGCTGGGAAGGTTGCAAAATATCACATGGCAGCAAAGATACTGCAACGGTCATAATGCAAGCTAGTTGCCAGGTACCCAATTGCAATCATGTTGTAACTTAAGAACAAGTCATATGTCACTTTCTGGGGCTTCATAACTTTGAACTGACATAAATGAACTATTAAAATCGAAGACTACCTATAATGATGTAATATGATCAATGAACACAACTTAAAATATTACAACAAACAGAACCTCAAATCCCTATAATTGACTAAACACTGACTTGTAAATAACCACTCACTTGATTCCCTATTGCAAATAATATTGCTTTACCACAGTAATTATATCACATGGATAAAGTTGATAGGAAGGTACAATTTTGGTAGGCAGTATGGGGTGCTGTGATTATGGATAGAGTTGTTTACTTGCCATTCTAAGTTCACTTACTTAAAAATATTTTCAACTGATTCAGTGGGATGTGTTTCTAAATGAATGTCTTGTGATCCACATTTTTAAGAGGAATGTTGATATATAAGAGCTCTTCAGTTCATACTCTGCATTTTATACAAATACATGACTCAAAGCTATTCAGTTCATAAACATCCACAAATTTCATAAAATATCCTGTTTATACCTAGAATTGATTTATTTTCTCCAACAGCAGATCATTGGCTATTATTGAAAACCTAACATTAAAATAAACACAATTCTAAATATATCTCATTTTAAAGATGAGCAGCCAATAAATGTGATAAATAATACATTTGATAAATAATAATAAAGTTGACTTTAAAAAAGGCAACGACTGAGGACAGGGCTTTAGAATAGCAGCCAGAGGATCCCATGTTGATTCCTAGGTAAACAGATATTTGGACCATATTAAAAAAAAAACAATAAATACAAATAAGTGTTGCCTTGTAGATTTATAAGCCTTGTTAATTTCTCAGGTTCTTCTTCCCACCAAAGGCATGCACAGTGCTGCATAAAATGGAGTCAGTCTTTTTCTATTATAGCAGCCAGAATCCAGGTAATAGCTTACAATTGGCAATGGTCAGATGACCTCAAGGAGGATTAAAAGAGGAGGAGCTTGAGTCTAGAAATGCTTCTTGCTGCTCTTCCTTTGTGTCTTATCCTAGCCAAAGGTGATAACTCGACATAAGACTGTAGATGTTACTATCACGCCTTTCACCAGTGACTGGAAAATGTCAGTAGAAAATAAAACAGATCTAATGAGGAATTGTTTGGTGACAGTAAACATAACTGTAAAAGAGATACAGGTATCTCTTTACCACCACAATGAGACCCAATTTTTTTGTTGCTAGTGTGACATTTGTTAAGTGAGTTTGCCCATTTTACTTTTTACCACAGTTAAGTGAATCACTGCAGTTCTTAATTTAGTAACAGTTGTTTAAGTGGATCTGGCTTCCCCTTTGCTTGTCAGGTTGCGTCAAAAGTGATCTCATGACCCCTAGACACTGTAACGGTCATAAATATGAGTCTGTTACCAAGTATCTGAATTTTGATCATGTGACCATGGGGATGCTGCAATGGCCGTAAGAATGAAAAAACGGTCATAAATCACTTTTTTCAAGGCTGCTGTAACTTCAAACGGTCACTAAATGAACTGTTGTAAGTCAAGAACTACCTGTAGTGAAGCAAGCTTAAATGCTCAGCTGATTCATACCAGCAAGGTTTAATGCATTTAATTTCTTACAAGTTAAACCTTTCTGTTTGCTTGATTCCAGTTGAAAGGGGAGTTTGGGGCTACTGAGTCCAGTCTGCTACTTCATTGAGAGGATGTCAGCTGCAGCATTTCTGGCAATCCAACCTGAGCTTCTATACCAGTTATGGCTAACCTTTTTGTCATCGCATAGCCCACATCCATAATGCAATGCGTGTGTGACACCCCCATGCGCCCTGCCACCTTGTGCATGCGCGCACAACTCCCCATGACCTGTTTTGGACCTAGCAGGCCACCCTGAAGCCTCCTGGACAAAAAAGGGGCGCATAGGGTGCCCCCCACTGCCGCATGTACCCCATCCCCCGTGCATGCATGGCAGAGACCTGAAAATCAGCTGACCAGCGAGAGACGCACACGCATGCATGGCGGATCTGAGCTGGGGCGACAGCTTGCGTGCGCGCAGAGAAGGCTCTGCATGCCACAAGTTCACCATCCGGTTCTATTCTTTCAATAAGGGGGGGATGCATTCATTTCTTATCTTATTTGTTTTATTTATCTGTTTTCTGCCCTGTCCTGCTTACAGAAGTTGTCAATAGCTTATAGCAATATAAGTAGCCCTCGACTTATGACCATAATTGGTCTTGCAATTGCGGTTGAATGTCATGATGGTCATCATAAAGTGAGTCAGCACATGACCATTCATGATTTTATGTCCTTTCTTGCCATGGTCATTAAGTGAATCCATTGTTTGCTGTGGGGCATTTTTTTTTCTTTGCCGGAAACCAGAAATAGCCCCCAATTTTTGGAAAAAATATAAATCGCGACCAATGACTGTGGATGCTGCAAATGGCCATAAATGTGGGGCAGTTGCTGAGTGATCAAAATGTGGTCACGTGTCCGGTGGGGCAAATGTTGGAATTTGAATCCAGGAGATAGGTAGCTCTTTCGGGATCTGTTATAACTTTGACAGATTTCTATGTAACTGGTTCATTAGTTGAGATGAACTAAGGTAAATAAATGCCAGGAGAAAAAGGTAGTATGATGAACATAAAATCAGTGTAATTAAAATCAGTTCCATTATGGAATTTAACTTACTAATAAGATTTTCTTAGCATTCCTGAAATTGAATATCATTACTATGTGTTCTTTATAAAACAGAATTTGACCATTTTTTTCTGAGCCCTCCAAAACCGCAGATTTGAAAAGTACTGTCATTTCCTTTTTAATTCACTAGTATACTTATTTTTACCCATAAGAATTAGTTTCTGGTCTGTTTATCATCTTCGTTGGCTCTCGCTATGCTTGTTTCAATTTCTCTAAATGCTTCTTAAAGTATAATGTCCAGACAGGACATAATATATTATTAAAGCCCATAGTTAGGATTATATTGATAGTATATAATTTATTTTATTCTTGGGGAAAGTTCATCCATGACATATGCTGCGTCATATTCAACTTTTGATTAAATATAATTCAAAAATTCTTTTCTCATATATTCTCTCCAGCTAGAAATTAAGAGATGAGACTGGTTTCTCATCTTTGGCAACTTTAACATTCGTGGACTTCAACTCCCAGAATTCCACAGCAAACATTGAAGACCACACATCTCAAACTTGCCACGGTTGAGAAACATTCTAGAACACTGTTTCCTAAGTGTGGTCCTAGGACCCTTCATGGTCCCCCAAGACTTTGCATATTAAAATACTTTTGCCTATATTGAAAAATAATTGAAAAAATAATGCAATATTTAAATCACTTCAAATAATAGTAAGAAGTAGTAACAGCAAATGCATCAATTTTAATTTTTAGTATGGTAAATATAAATAAATATAATTCATAGAAAAACTATTGTGGAGCCCTTTATAATTTTTATAGGTAGAAAGAGTCCTCACCTCTTTGTTCACATCGTTACTATGTTCTTGAACTATCTTGGTCCTGCAGTTCATATATATATTCCAGTCTGGTGAAAAACTGTTAACAAATACTTTTTATCCTGCCCTTTTATTTCAATAGTATTGAAGAGAAAATTATGGGTTACTGTAATGGGTAAAAAGAATAGCCTTGAGGAAGAAGAGAAAGAAATGCAACATAACTAGGGTTAGGTTTAAAAAAAAACCTGAGACCCAGGCAGAATGTAATTTGAGTCAACATCTCAAGCAAGGATCTTAGTTTGCAAGAAGATAAAGAGGAGGGGGGGAGTTCATCTTAACGTGCAAGATTCTGTAACTACAGCCATAATAAAAGAAGTATTAGCTTGTATATTTTTGGTTTCCAAATTTGGTCTACCTTGGAAGACAGACATATACTTTGTCAAATATCAAGAAATAATGTGTCCACAGCATTTTCATTACCTCTGTTGGAATTATAAATAAACAATTAAGGTTTACTCTGACAAGGCTGGCCTTGACAAATTCGGTAGGTCCCCAGTTCCCCATTCCCTCCCTTTTCAAGAGATGAACATTTGCTCTTTTCCAAGCCATCTGGTTTTTCTCCTGTTCTGCAAAATTTCTCAAAGAGAATACATAAAGATTCTGCCAAACTATCTGTAACCTAAGTGCAACCCATTCCAATCCTGCATATTTAAACTCATTCATTTCCTGATTATATTTCTAATCATGCTTGAATTGGAATTCTGCCTTCCCAAATGCAGAGTCTCTTCACAGGGAGGCTGAACCAAAATAGAAGTAGGCTTCTCAGATTGAAGAAGACAACTCATGAAACACATGGAATAAATTCATTAGATTGCTACCTCATATTGTTACCTCCTATTGTTACATCACAGCATACAATTAATTTAGAAATCCCTTGTGATGTGTTGTATTTCAGCAGCCGTTCTGTCAAGCAACCGTGTGCTCTTGTAAACTGTTCTCAGGTTTAGTGAGTGCATATTGAAAGATTCGGGAAATCACATGGTCGTATCCCCTTAAGCATCCCTTTTGAAAGTGTACTTATGGAAATTTCTTAGTATAAAATTTATTTCTGCTTTGTACTAGGCTAGGAACTTAACCTATTTCCCTGAGAGCCAGAGCCTGAATCCATATCCATTGTGCCTCAGAATGGGCAGGGGGTGGAACTAAAAGGAGAGGAGCTACTATTATTTCCCTTTGAATCACAGGTGTGACTTACTCCTCCCACAACATCTACTGCTAATGAATACTTACAGTACTAATTAGTACTTATATAGCCGTTTCAGACTGATTTACATGTCAGGCCTCAAAGCTCAATGAGTGTGCCTATATTTTAAAAACATTTTGTTTCCTTTTCTTACTTGTATATGAACTGATGAAGAGCTTTGCAAAAATGGAATGCTTGTCTAACCTTTATTCAATTTTGACTGGTCCTCATTAATTGGTTTGGAAAATTATCATTCATGGAAAAGACAGAATCAGATGCCTTATATTTTGTGGAGGAGCTGTTCTTTGCATAGAAGCTTGTGATCCGGGAAATTCCTTCACAGTCACTCACACACAAAAGAGTGAGTTATGTGGCAAATGCTCATTACTAGCATGGAAATCAGAAGAAAGGATTATTTGGGATATTTAGGGTATTAACCTTTAATTATATAAAAGAGTAACATGGATAAATAGAGTTGCCAAGCGGCACCCAACCAAGAGAATGTTGAATCAGGCCTTCTGTGATTCATCCATACAATCTATTGTTGGATACATCATCCCCACCCATCTAATTGTTCTTTAATGGTGCAAAATAGAGGAGGGTTTCCTATTCTATTCCATCTCTATTCTGCTGCCATTATGTACATAAAAAAGATTAGACCTAACCAAAGGCCATTCCATTTGGGATTGTTGATGCTAATTCCCATACTATTATTATCCATACATTATTTGGTTTTTGCTGATGTTTAATAAACATGAAGCTATATTTACGGTACCTGTAGGGAGTGGTATGTGAGCTTGTGATCTGGATATGGGGATTGATTGGGAGTGTGATGGGCAAAGTAAAATGGAAATTATCTTTAGCAATTTACGAACACATGTAAGGATCAGTAATAATCAATGATGTCTAACAAAAATGTGTTGCTTGTTTATTTTGTGCTATATGAACATTGTGTTCTTTAGAAAAGTTTTAAATGTTATAACTGGAAATTTGGACATAACTTTACTGCTGAACTGTGGCATAAATAGTAAAGATTAATAGAGCAGATTTTTTTTTAAATTGGGTTACTAAACAAGAATATCCATTTTTCCAGTTTGTTTCATCTTATTATAGAAATATGGAATGAATAAGAAGGTTCATAGTTTTCATTTTAAAATTTTCATATATTGTGATCACAAATGACAACTCCATTTTCCATCCAATAATGGAAATCTAAAGTACATAATCCATCATTCAGGGACCAATTATATTTAAAACACAGAAAATACTAGTGCAAAATTAACAATTCAACAAAATGTTTTGAAGAATCCTTTACTCAACAATTGGTCAACTCATATTTAGCTTCCCTTGTTTAATTAATTATGGTAATAAGTTACCTCTGCTCTCGAGAATTTAAAATTCATACTACAGATGCATTTTTATATGTTCTCATGCTCTATATATTTTTTAAATATGGATTTTTGCTCATTTTACTTTCTTATTATGTTTTGTTAATTGTGATCATGTCATATATACACATATTGTACACACATACAAGAGACACATACACACATAAAAAGCTACATTAGGATTTTAAAGGCAATTCTGTGGTACAAAGGCTAACATAGATCAGTACAGCTGCATATGGCACGCAGAGGTAGAATTACTGAATTAAACCTCCAAGGCTAATATACAGAGTAATAATAAACATTGCCTTATGTCAAATATAAGAAATAACTAGCTTAAAGATAATGGTTTGCATGTATTTTCTTGCATTTTTTTCACTAATTCAATGCACATTAGCAATATTTTGACTTTACTGTGTTTTTATTTCTTGCTCTCTTTTTTTGAAGATATACAACTGCTTTCATGCTTTCTGCACAAGCCATTATTTGCACGGGTTTCTCAGATTTATATGCACATATGTTTCCACAATAGTCTTACAGCATTAGTGTCCTTTCCTGGCAGCTATTACACAAACATTTACACTAATCTCATAACATTTGAAGAATACTATGATATTGTGCAAAGAAACTCTACAAAACCATAATTTTCAGGCCTATCCAGTTTGTAATGGGGAAATGAAAAACTCACAAGTCTACTGAAAAAGTTCAGCTCTTATCATTTCAGCTTCATAACATTTATACCAATTTCTGCTCATGTTTACCTTAAATCCATCAACAAACAAATTTCCCACAGTAGGTTGAATGGCTGCTCACAATCATATAAGGGAACTCTAGCAAAAGAAAATCCAAGTGTAAACTACATTATTTATAATTTGTAAATTTTATTTATTGTTATATTCTGCAGTCTGACATATTTGGATTATATAGCAAAAAATTCTGGAGGTTGAAATCCTCACATACTCTAAATTTAATATCTAAATATTAAAAAGAAATTGGTTGTTTTTGAAATGAAGAATAAAAACATTAAATATGTGACATTTATACATTCTAATGACTGGTTGTTTATTTACTTGAGATAGAGAAAAAGACAGAGATAAAGACCTGCAAGTTCAATTATTTATTTAAAATAAAGCCTTGCAAATCTCCCAATACAGATGGTTTCATTGATGAAATAAACATTCAAGCCTATTGATTACAATAAAACACAAGCATAGCTGTCTTAAAATCCACAGATGTAACTGAGATTTACAAATGTTGCAGAAAAATACCATAAATACTTCTAAATGGTCAACATGACTAATTTCAAATTTAACTAGATCACACTAATACTTAAGGATTTTTTTCTTTTAGGGTCTTGGCTTATTCTAAATTCCCACATTCTGTTGCAAGCTTGGAAAATAATTGTGTAAAACTGAACAATGAGTAACATAGCTTTTATTATCTAGCTGTGTTCTAAATTGTCACTGTCACCATAATTTTGTAAGTGTGGATTTCATAACTGATTTTAGTATTTCAAATGAAATTTTCTCCTAATAAATTAGAGAACCTTATAAAATCTATAATATAATTAATAAACATATGCTCACAAATGAGAAATCAATGGAGTCAATGGAAAAACCACTAAAGAGACAGGAGAGGATTATAAAAATATAAAGGGACACGTATATTTAAATAATTTATAATATATTTTAATATGCTTTATCACATATATTATTATTGTTGTTTTTGTTATTTCAATTTTGCCTCTTCTTCTCTTTCAGATCTACCCTCTACTGCAACAACACAAGCTTTGCAACATTATAAAGACAACGAAAGGTGAGCATTTCACATAAGCCAATCTGTCACAAACAGTGGATTTGTTAATTAAATAGCAATGGTACTAGTCTTATATACTGGTCCATAGGCTTTACAGCACCTCTGTGCAGTTTATAGTATCAGCATATTGCCTCAACAATCTGGGCCTCATTTTATCATCCTCAGAAGGATAGTAGGCTGAGTCATTGTCTGCGCCAGTCAGCTCGAAACTTCGGGTTGTGGGCAGAGTTAGCCTGCATACTGTATTCTACCATTGTGCCCACTTGGCTTTAAATTAAATGCTTATTAAATACACACATTAAATGCAGGACATATCTTTCCAATAACATATTTGAGGGCACAGAGAGGCACCTTCAGGCGGAAGATGGAGATATGTGTATTATGTTATATTTAAGAAATCAAGGCAAATATATGTGTCCCAGGTTAATTTTATAGAATCCAAACTGGTTCAGTCACCGAATGAGAGGTTTAGTCTCCAAGCTTTCGATTCCTGACAAAGTCCCTGAGGATAGGCTCCAGTATGTGTCCGAAGCTCGAAAGACTACATGTCTGGTCCCGGTGACTGACTCAGATTAGATCCTGTGTTACACTTTTTTAAACTGTTGGGTTCTAATTCTCAGCATTTACATGTAGAGCCATGCTAGGATAGGTTGTACTGCTTCTAAATACATTTGTGCATTTTATTAGAAAGATTTATATTCCAAATATGTCTAGAAAACTATTTCTTTATCCTATAAATGATTTGTTAAAATCAAAAGGATTGGAACAAGGGAGGATTTTTGATTACTAAACTGTTGTCCCTTAAATAAGAATATGATTTAAGGTATTTTGATCAGCTATTTGGTTTTTTTTTTTACCCAAGGCTTCAAACAGTAGGGTAGTAGTTGGGTAGTAGTCTATAGTGCTGCCTACCTCTTAAATTGCAGAAATTAGCATAGAGTATGAGTTTTTAAACATTTTGAAAACAATAAAGTAAATCTTCACAGGAACAATGGAAGCACAATTTGTTCTTACACATTGAAAAACATTGTTTTTTTTAAAATAGAGTATGTTATCATGCACTTAGCTAAGAGCATATCAGAAAAAGGGACTAGCCTCTTCAACATACTATTCAATTAGCACATTTTTCAGCCTGAAGTTGCAGAAGCCAGAGAGCCACAGATTATGTTTCCTTCTATTTTCTATAGGCATTATTACCATCCCATGTTTTTCAAGAGGTGACATAATACCTGTGGTATATTTTAGATTTTTTTTTTTAGCTTTGTGGGACGCAAGGATAGAAAAAGCAACCATGTATTTTGTTTGTTTGTTTGTTTACTGCTTTTTAACTACAGGAATAATATTACAATCAGATCTGAGAACATGAAGAGTGCAGGCATACTCTTAACAAACCAGTCCAAGCAATCTTAAATATATCATGAGGGACCTTTGCATGATTGATTGATTCTTCTTAAAGTTTATTATTTTCAAATCCATAATTTAAATATTTTTTCTTCCCTTATTTTTCACAGTATTCATCTTTCACATATTACTACTAGAAAGACTATTGCCTACTGTTCCAGCTTTGCTGTTACAAAATAACCTATCCTCCATAATATTATCTAAATTTTTATTACATTCCTCCTTAATCTCCTATTTGCATTTTTAGTACATGTACATATTTATCTGTCCAACTTTCTCATTTTCTTCAATCTCAATTCATTCTATCAGATCATGATTATCTTGAGAGCATCCTGCTTCTACCTATATTTTCCCTGTGATTTGTCTTAAAAGAGCTCTCATTTCCGTTGTTCTGGTTATATTCCTCTGGTTATTGACATTCTTGATTTGCATATCTTTTCTTATTCTTTCTTGCTTGAAGATAAAGCTGTTTCCAGTCATGTGCATGCCTTTATCTCATTGCCCAAGCCTTTCATCCTCTCTCTGGTTATCATGATAGCTTGTTGTGAAAGCCACTGGATCTTTTCCTCATTTAACATTGGGAATATTTTCTGTTCTCTTGCTTTTCACAATACAGTTCCTTCTTGAAGGCACTTGGCTTCACACAATCCTGCAAAGTTTTGTTTTCTTTCTTATCCCCATGGTAGGTTGCTTTTAATTCCAGCATATTTTTCTTTCTTACGGTTCTAATATTTTAAAATGAGTTATTTACAATAATTCTGTCAAGAGCAACATTCTGAGAATTTGAAGAATAGTCTTTTAATTTTAAAGGGCTATAGTGCCGCAAAATGTAAGGACGTCTGATTTAGAATATTCAGTTATTTCCTTTTTTTCTATTGTATATAATTGGAATACATTTTGTATATTTCTAGCATTTTTTAATTTCTTTTTTTTAAGTGCCTCTCTTTACTTCTATTTATTATGGTAAGAGCCACTTATACTTTTGTATGTATTAGAATATCTATTACTTAGGTGTGTCCTTCCTTATGAAATATGTGAATTCAGAATAGGAAGTTAATTGAATCCTTGATTGAAATCGCTTTCACAGCTTAAAATGCATTTGTTTGTTGAGGAAGCAATTATTTAATGGTTACTATAACAAGGCAGGATTTCAAAGGGTGGGTCTTAACTGATAATTTAATCATGGTTTCACTTTGTTAAATTCTTTGCCGTAAAATTGGAAGCCAGCCACTAAAAGCAAATTTGGACAGGAACAAAACATGTCAATAAGGTTTGAATCTACAGTTATAATAGTACCATGTTTTCCCGAAAATAGAGAGGGTCTTATTTCTTTTGACCCACAAAATATAGCTTGGGCCTTATTGTCAGGGGAGGGCTTATTGTTTTGGGTTGCTGGGAGGCTGCTCTCTTGTGAGCAGGCGTCACAGCAGCAACACAGCAGCATGAGGTGACTACGCTTACGAGTAGCCACCCGCGTACAACCTAGAGTGTATTCCCAGAGCGGGAAAATTCCGCAAGACTCGGCATCATACTCTGTGCTTTGGAGCCGCAGAAAAAAGCCATCCGGCGGGTGGCGGCAGCAGCGGAGATGCCCTGGCTCTGCAGGGAGAGTTAGGCAAGTGCATCGTGAGCCTGCAGTCGCATGAGTGGGGAGTGGAAAAGCCCCTCACACAACCCCATCTCCAGCCATGCAGAGCACCATTCACTTGACCTAGGGGCATTCCAAAGGCCCTGAGCTGCAGGAGCCGGAGGGTGGTGAACAGGCGCTCCCGCAGCTTGGCAATACCCCTAGGTTCAGTGAATGGCACTGTATTTGGCTGGAAAGGGGGATTGCCAGGCAGCTGCTCATGAGCGTAGTCACCTCATGGCTGCTGTGTTGCTGCTGCAACAGCACAACACAGCTGTTCGACCCTGAGGCTGTGTCCGGCTCTTCGGGAGCCCTCTCACAAGAGCGCAACCCCCCTCTCCAGCTGGGCACAGTACCGCTGAACAACCTAGCGGTATCCTAATGGTGCCAAGCAATGAAAGCGCCTTTGCCCCCACCTCGTTCCCGCAGCTTGGCGCCTTCGGGATTCTGCTAAGTTAGCAAGTGGTGCTCTGTTCTGGCTGGAGGGGGGGATTGTCCAGGGGGCTGATTTTCAGGGGGCTTATATTTTTTTGCCCACCCGAAAAATGTGGCATGGCCTTAGTTTTAGGACAGTTCATATGTTTCGGGAAACACGGGTAAGATTATAATTTCAATATTTATATTTAATCTTCACATGCAACCTGAACTTTCTGCATCTGTACGTTGATGTGTATACACACACACCACACACAGGTACCATGATAACTATCCCCACTCATTTAACCTCCCTGTATGAAGTATTAAATTTGCCACATTATACAAATAGAAAGTTAGGCCACTATTTGAACTACTGGTAATCACCTGGATGAGTCATAATATTTGTAAACATTTATTTAAACAGTTTGGCTTTGACTTTTAAAACTTCAAATAGAACATATTTCAACTTTCAATTTCAAAGGCTAATAAACTTGAAGGTCCTTTTTGGCATAGATGTTTAAATGGAATATCCTTAAGTATAACCACTGAACATAAGAATTCTATTCCATGATAGAACAAGAAAAACGAGAAACCACAGTAGTAATTTATTAAGATAGTTGTGTTTGGCAATGTATACCAGGAGCCAAGTTAGAAAAAGGCTAGTTAGCTCATACTTAGATTATTTTTTTATCTTGCTTAACGAAGAAAAGCTATTTCACAGAGCTAATCAGGCCCAGAACTATAAAAGTACCATTCATTGTTTCTGCAATAGAGATTAAATGTATATAGAGGAGTAAATACTAAGCTATATTTTTTTTTCTTCTACAGGGTTGGGAGAGAAAACAACACAGCATTCTAGCTCTCTCAGGTCATCTTAAAGAAGCATACTATAATATAAAACAATTCAGCTTCCAAAATTTTGTTTCTGAGACGGAATCAGTGGTAGTATATGAATGTTTTTATAAATGATACTGCAATCAATAATGTAGCATAGACTTTACTAAGACAAATAATGGTTGGAGAAAAAGATTTTTGTACATCTATAGAGTATTTTGACACACACAACTTTTTTTTAACAAAGAAGACAAAGTCTTCTCTTTCACATATTGTCAAAAGATGCCAGCCAAAACGCCCATCTACTTGAAAGCTGACAATAATAAGAAAGGAAAGAAATTCAAGTTGAGAGACATTTTGTCTCCGGATATGATCAGTCCACCCTTGGGTGACTTCCGCCACACAATTCACATTGGGAAAGAAGGACAACACGATGTGTTTGGAGACATTTCTTTCTGAAGGAAATATGAGCTTCTACCTGGAAATGAGGGAGAAATAGCAGCCAGGCAATATGAAGGATGCAATGAATTCCTAAGGGCAAACAGCACTTCTGACTCTGTGTTTATTGAAACCCCTTCTCCCGTCCTTAAAAATGCCATATCACTTCCTGCCATCGGTGGTTCTCAAGCCCTCATGTTGCCCTTGTTGTCACCAGTGACATTTAATTCAAAGCGGGACTCGTTGGGACCCCTGAGGAATCCCAGGCATAGTTGTGAGCCCGTAATGGAAGAAAGTGCAGGAGAGAGCAATACACTTGGAGAATGGGAAATATACAAGATGACATCACATGGAAACAGAAAGCGCCAGCATCATATTATACTAATGGAACAGGCAGCCATTCAACTAGCCATTCAGAACAATACACCAAATGGCAAACAGAGGAGTTCCTTGACAACCCCATCTTCATGTGATCAACCAAGATGCAGCCTAAAGCAGACGACCCCTCTGTCAGATCTGGCAGAACCCCTCCTTTCTTTGCAGCTTGACCTCGGACCCTCACTTTTGGATGAAGTACTCAGTGTAATGGACAAAACAAATCCTAGAACTTGCTGCTTTGTGCCCTCTCAGTTTTCTTCAAATAAATATATTTGAAATGTGCAGACACCATCCATCCAATGTCAAGCGATTACAGTTGCAATCTAATGCATACTGACTTTTTGCAATCTCACAGTGTTTTTGCTTATTCATAAAAAGGTGCCAAACCTCAACTACTTTGAATGAGCAAAATTAAGTAAATATTTAAATCTCAGCTATTGAGAATAAATGGAAAAGAAAGAAATAGGCTTACCTTTGGATGGATTGTGCCTTCTGTGTGTATATAAAGAAATTGGTTCTTTTTTGCAATTGACATGTTTTCTAAAAACAAATGACTTTAAACTATTTTTTTACATATTTTTTAGCATGGCAAATGTTTTCAAATGAGTACATATTTTAATGACACAATTTTCAGCGGTATTAAAATGTTTCATTAAAACAAGAGATGTCAATGTAATATTTGAACTTATTCTGAAAATCAGAAAATGTTTGATTCTCAAATATTCTGTGTATGCCAGGCAGACATTTTATGAAATAAAAATAATTAGTTCAAAATTATTTGTAACTCCCCAGAATGATGAAATTCTTTTTACTAGTACTACTATAACTATTGTTGTTATTATATTAGAAATGTTTTTTTTTATTCTGGCTGCACTGTTATTGTTTAGTGTTAATGTATAGTTCTAAGCTGAAATGGGAATGGCTTTTTCTGTTTAACTATTAAGACTGTGTAGCCAACACAAACTGGTGCCCTGAAGTTAAGGGCGATTCCTGTGCAAGCTCTTACGCCAATACATTTTCAGTACTAGACAATCTGAAGAAATAAAGTGAAGTTAAAGCTGCATTATTTTATGAGCTGAAATCTATTTCTATGCACATTACACTTTTAACAACTTCTACAAACAGAAACTCTTGTGATTGCACCAGAGAACTGTTGCTTCTTCCCCTCCCCCCTTTTTTGGAGAATCTGAGTATAAACTGTATATTTGTGTGCATTCACATAAAATCCATATTTTGATCTTTTAACTTTGTCCTCTTGGTTATTAATATGACAAATGTTTAAAATTTTGTGATGGATTCTTTTTACATTTTAGAAGGAAGCATCAACTAGTTGCAATGCTCAGAAGAGGTTGTGCTAGAGCAATTGGTATTCAGGGACTCTTGCGATGGCCCTGAGTTGCGTAGATACTTTGTGCAATACAATAAAGAATAAATATGTAAAATCATGTTTGTGACTCCTTTATATATTATGAAAGAATGGGTTATTTCAAAATGTCGCTGGGTATCATTTAATGTATTCCCATTACCTAATTCTAACTAGTAGTAGTAGCACTATATAGCAATTGTTATGACTTACCCAGGTTAAGTAAAATATGTGAACAATGGATCTCTGTGTCATGAGCTGTGTACACTAGTGTTATCATTAAATAAAATAGTGTCTTCATTTTATTTCAGTTCAGATTTCCCTACTCAAGTTTTTCAATCAGTGTATGGAGCTCTTATATAAACTATACAGTACATAGAAAAGAAAAAAAACAATAACAGAGTGGAAGGGACCTTGGAGGTCTTCCAATCCAACGCCCTGCTTAGGGAGGAAACCCTACACCACTTCATACAAATGGTTATCCAATATCTTCTTAAAAACTTCCAGTGTTGGAGCATTCACAACTTCTGGAGGCAAGTTGTTCCACTGATTAATTGTTCTAACTGTCAGGAATTTCTCCTTAGTTCTAGGTTGCTTCTCTCCTTTCCACCCGTTGCTTCTCTTAGTTTCCACCCATTGCTTGTCCTGCTTTTGGGTGCTTTGGAGAATAGCTTGACTCCTTTGTGGCAGCCCCTGAGATATTGGAACACTGCTATATCACCCCTAGTCCTTTTGATTAAACTAGATATACCCAGTTCCTGCAGCTGTTCTTCATATGTTTTAGCCTCCAGTCCCCTAATCATCTTTGTTGCTCTTCTCTGCCCTCTTTTGAGAGTTTCCACATTTTTTTACATTGTGGCTACCAGAACTGAATGCAGTATTCCAAGTGTGGCCTTATCAAGGCATTATAAAGTGGTATTAGCACTACACGTGATCTTGATTCTATCCTTCTGTTTATGCAGCCTAGAACTGTGTTGGGTTTTTGGCAGTTGATGCACACTGCTGGCTCCTATTAAATGGTTGTCCACTAGGGACTCCAAGATCTCTCGCAGTTACTACTATTCAGCAAGGTATCACATATATTGTACCTGTGCATTTGTTTTCCTTGCCTAAATGTAGAACCTTACTTTTTTCACCACTGAATTTCATTTTGTTAGCACCCAATGTTCAAGTCTGTCAAGATCCTTCTGTATCTTAAGCTTATCTTCCAGAGTGTTGGCTATTCCTGCTAGCTTGGTGTCTACAAATTTGATGAGTTCCCCGTTTATCCCCTCGTCTAAATCATAGATGAAGATGTTGAAGAGTACTGGGCCTAAAACAGCCTTGGGGTACCCCACTGTATGCTTCCCTCCATGTAGATGCAGTTCTATTGAGGACTACATGTTGAGTGCAGTTCGTCAGCCAGTTACAAATCCATCTGGTGGTGATGCTGTCTAACTCACATTTTTCTATTTTATCTAGTAGTAGGTTATGGTCTACTTTGTCACATGCCTTACTGAAGTCCAAGTAAATTATATGGACAGCACCTCTGGTCCACTAATTTTGTCACTTTGTCAAGGAATGCAATAAGATTAATATGGCATGATCTGTTTTTGACAAACCCGTGTTGGCTTTTGGTTATTACTTTGTTTGCTTCTAGGTGTTCGCTGATTTGTTGCTTGATTATCTTTTCCAGAATCTTCCCTGGTATTGAGGTCAGGCTGATAGGTCTAGTTTCCTGGATCTATTTTGCCCCCTCTTTTTTGCAGATGGGAACTACATCAGCTCTTTTCCAGTCCTCTGGCAGTCCCTGTTACTCCAGGATCTTTGAAAAATATAGTTCAGTGGTTCTGAAATCTCATCTATCAGTTCCTTCAGAACCTTGGGATGTAATCCATCTGGTCCTGGTAATTTGAACTTGTCTAGGGGTAGATAGGTGCTCACTTATCATTTTCTTCTCTATTTCAACTTGTGTTCTTAATCTGTTTTTTGTGGTACTGTTTTTGATAGATTGGACTGTTCTTTTCTCTTTGTGTAAAGTCAGTTGCAAAAAAAAAACAAGTAGTTCCACTTTCTGTCTGTTGCTTGTCGTCTTCTTGCCATTTATTCCCAGCAATGGACCAATTGTTCCCTTGATTATTTTTTTTCTCTTGTTTTTAACATGTTGGAAGAAGCATTTTTGTTATTTTTTTACTTTTGTTGCAAGCCTTTATTCATTGGGAGCCTTAGCTTTCTTTACTTCATCTTTGCAGGCTCAGACTATTTGCTGATATTCTGCCTTAGTTATGTGTTCCTCTTTCCACTTTTCATAATTGTCCTTTTTGTCTTTCAATTTGTCAGAATTCTTTATGCAGCCATCCTGCTTTCTTTTGAGAGCTGTTATTTTTCTTTTTCATTGGTATTGTGCTAGACTGGGTTTTTTATCATCTCACTTTTCAAAATTTCCCAAGCTTCTTGAGTTGTTTTCCCCTTGAGGATTCTCATCCATGGAATCCTTCCCAAGCTCTCCCTAAATTTATTGAAATTATCTCTCTTAAAGTCCAAGACTGTAGTTTGACTTTGTTCTATTGCTTGTATTTGCATAATGTTGAATTCCAACACTGCATGATCACTCACCCCCAAGGTTCCTATAGCTTCAACACCTTCTATAATTTTACCTCTGTTAAAGAGAATTAAGTTCAATATGGCTGATCTCCTTGTTCCCTTCTCATAGATTTGTATACATGTGTAAGTAGATGTCTAAACATGGTTCTGCTACTGAACTATATAAGGTCTCTCTTCTAGGGCTTAATGCTCACATACTTAAAGTTATTAAAGTAGGAGCATACCAATGGTGGGTTCTGGATTCCGTACCGATTGGAACGGCCCTGGCGTCACCCACATGGACGCGTGCAGCGCGCCTCACATGTGCGTGGTGCACGCATGCATTGTACTTGCCTGCGATGCTTCCGCAAGCCTCCGCAACGCTCCAGATGCTTGGTGGAGCATCATGCAGGTGCCGTACGTGCCATGCACGTGCTCAGAAGTGCCAAAGGCTTAAAGCACAGATAAGGAGCTCAGGTGGGCGGGTGGGCCCGCCGGAGCACTGTACCAGAACAGTATCCGATGCTCTGGGCAGGCTCCGGTATGCCCGTACCAGGGCGTACCACCTGCAACCTACCACTGGAGCATACATACATTATTTCTTGAAAATCTGATATAAAATCTCTTTCATTATTTATCTTCACAAAGCTAGATTTTCATTCCATTTTAACCAAGATAGGGTGACCTATTTTCCCATAACATTTGTTACTTCTGCAGTGTTAGTCATTAAGATTTTGCCAGAGTTTGAACAATTAAGGAATTTTACCTAATGAGATTTCTGATGCATGTGATACATGAAGGCAATTATATTGGGCATTAAATCAAGAACAGTATGGGAGCTTTTACCCTGCATAATTGGAACCTTCCAAAGTCTAGTGCCTTGCAGATGTGAATAGCTTTGATTCCCCATAATCCCCAGCCTAAATGTAGGCTTCTTAATCTAAGGCTTCCTATCTCATTCCGATGGGACAAAATGTTACTTTAACAAGCTATATTGCACCTGGTGTACTGTATATATAGTTCTTTCTTATAATTAGTGACTTCATACAATACATTAACGGAATTGATTAAAAGAGGTAACAGGCTTGTATACTGCACATGCTAAATGGTTGATCTTGACCTTTTTGTGTCTTAGAACCTTAAGTGAATCAAGTCCACTTGTTTGGGTTACTCAACAAACCCAGAAAATCAGTTGTCAGGTTTGTGTGTTCTGCATATAATCTGCATGTTCACCTAGCAGGATAAGCTGCAGAAAAACTAATGTTTTGAAAGTAACAAAATGTATATGTATAATTGTATAGCAACTGCTGTGACTTTAACCAGGTTAACATGTTGTATGAATTGACCTGTATTTCCAAGGAGAAGAAGGCAAAGCCCAAACAAAACACAGATGAACTCAATAAATGTGAACTTTCTACCTTTCTGTCAAGTCAGTAAATCCATACTAGAAGTGTTGGAGGTTTGGGGGAGGGGGGGTCTGTGGGAATGGTTTCATCTTTGGCAGTCTTTCAGAGTAGCTATAATGGAATCAGAAAATACAATTTCCCAAGACCTGCACTGACCAGAAGTCTGATATTTTTGGATGTACTGCACGTTTGAGGCAATCTGTTATGTTGCCTTTAAGAAAGTGCTATTCTTTGGAAAGGAATCTCTCCCTAGGGAAATATATCAGGTGATCTTGCAATTAAGATAATACCTTTCTGTGTTTTGTATTCTTTGATTATTTCCCTTGCCACTTTACTGGAGAGAGAAAACAATTTGAACAAAATAAGAACTGTTTCTACCTGAGCTCATCAAATGAGAATGCTGGGACTGTTTTCACAGCAGTAGATCACTCGGGAGGCACTGCATGCACAAAAGAAAGAAGGCTGGTTTGAAGTGCATGGCAAAGACAAGCTTTCTAATATGGCTTCTTTTCTATTTTAAGCTTTAAAGTTTCCTGGCATGAAATAAGGAGTGTGATGTAAGATACCTACACCCTGTTACAACCCATTGGTATCATCCCAAATATTTAGTTAGTTAGTTAGTTTGTCACTCAGGTACAAGATAACAGGAATAAGAATAAACATGAATGAGAACACAGGAAATGGGGACAAATCAATGGGAATATTAGGACAGGGACATTAGGCACGCTGGTGCACTTATGCAGACCCCTACTGACTTCTTAGGAATGCGGTCAGGTCAACAGACAGTTTAAGGTTAAAGTTATGGGGGTTTGAGGATGTAACAACAGAGTCAGGTAGTACATTCCAGGCATTGACCACTCTATTGCTGAAGAAGTATTTTTTGCAATTGACTGGTGCAGTTTACCTTGAGTTTGTATCTATTGTGTGCTCATGTATTATTGCAGTTGACGCTGAAATAGTCATTGACAGGTAAGACGTAGCAGATAATTTTGTGTACTACACTTAGGTCAGACTGTAGGTGGTGTAGTTCTAGGTTGTCCAAGCCCAAAAATTTGAGCCTGGTGGCATAAGGTATTCTGTTGTGAGTAGAGGAGTACTCTTCTCATGAAATACCTCTGGACTCGCTCAGTTGTGTTAATGTCCAATATACATAATATATATGCTTAAATGCATTTCATTGGAACCGGTGATATTTTAATTTTCACCAATTTTATTTTATTTTGCTTTTAACTTCGAGGTAAAATAGATTGGAGTTGGTACCAAAGAAGTATTTAATAGGTTTCTTGGGAATAAAAATATTTTACCAGAGAAAGATACACCATTATTAGGACAAATTGTCACACTATAAAATTGGGAGCAAAATCAAAAGTTCTGCCGAAAACTTCTCGGTGATGAATCAAAAGTGTTGTATTTATCGCATGGGTGTCAAACTCACCAGATCACATTGCCATCACATATTGTGAAGTTTTTTTCCCTTCACGGAGCTGGGGTGGGCGTGGCCTGCACATGACGCATCCGATCCATGAGCTGCCAGTTTGACACCCCTGCTCTATCTATATGATGGACTGCACTATTTCAGCAAAAGAAATTGCAATGGCTAATTAGGAACTCATAGAGTTATAGTACCAAAACAATTGAAGAACACCAGTTTGGAGAAATAAATAATAGGAGGCAATTGTTTTACATTCCAAATGTTAAATTGGAATTTAACTTACCTTCTTTAACATTCTGAAGGTATTTGAGCTCTGTTGCTAAACTTGGTCCTGAGGCTCAGATTGCATTGGAAATTCCTGCTGCTTTCTCCATCTTGAAATTAATAAATAACCCACATATATAGCCCTATAGAGAGTGCTGAACAAAACTTTCTACAGTTTAATTAGAAAAGCGATGAAGCTGGATTATACATTCTTCATTGCAGTGAATTCTATTTTAATCTAATTCTCATTGGACCTATATTATTCATAATTTGAAATAATTGTTTTGCATGCACCTTTGACCAATAATATCAACCCAGATTTACAGATCTTGCTGGAGATAGACTGCATCTGGGGTACCTTTAATCAATATGCTATGGTTTTGCCCTATCCTTACCTTATTCTGGCAAGATGTAAAGCAATAAATTATCCTTGTTCTTGACTCAGCCTTAAAAATGGTCAGCTCTCGATTTGATCCTCGGCACATTCCATCAAAAACAGGAGGTTACAACAACATACTCAATATGACAGGTTTATGGGCTGCAGTGGGAGTTAAGATAAATTGTTCCTTAGTGAAAGAAGCATTGATCCAATAGTCTTTGAAATTTTAAATGAGGATCTTCTAGAACATGCTGTCAAAAAAACAACATTAAATAGCATGCTGCTATATCTAAGTTTCTTGAGTCTTGCTTCACTTCTTTCCAGTAATGTTTCCCATTTTACTCTTTAATTGTGTCAAAAGATAAGGCTATATATGATATTTGGGAGTGGTTTTGGTTCTTGTTTTCTATAAATAATATCAACATATTTTTTAAAAAACATGGGGTGCATTGGATTGTTTTGCAAATAATATAGATTAGCAATTCTCAGCCTTGGCAACTTTAAGATAGGTGAACTTCAACATCCTGAATTCCCTAATCAGCATTTTTGGCAGGGAGTTGAAATCCACTTCTCTTGAAGTTGCCAAAGTTAAGAAATGCTGATTTAGATGTTTAAAGATGTAAGAGACAGTCATGTTTTCACCTGCTTTACTGTTGGTTCAAAACAGGGCAGAGGCCAAGGGAGAATAGGGCAAAGATATTTAGAAACCATCTTCTAAGAATGGACAGAGATGCTAAATGTTGACCCTTTACCAGTGGTGGGATTAATTTTTTTTTTTTACTATCGGTTCTGTGGGCATGGCTTGATGGGCATGGTGTGGCTTGGTGGGCGTTGCTTGGTGAGCGTGGCAGCAGAAGGATACTGTAAAATCTCCATTCCCTCCCCATTCCAGGGGAAGGTTACTGCAAAATCCCCAATTGCTCCTGATCAGTTGGGACTCGGGAGGCAGAGAATAGATGGAGGGGAGGGGCCAGTCAAAGGTGGAGGGGAGGGGCCAGTCAAAGGTGGTGGGCCAGTCAAAGGGGGAGGGGAGGGGAGGGGCCAGTCAAAGGTGGTATTTACCAGTTCAACTACTCAAAATTTCTATTACCGGTTCTCCAGAACTGGTCAGAACCTGCTGACTACCACCTCTGCCCTTTATACAGTAATAAACTGAAAACCTTTCCTCACATGCGAGTAATTGTGGTATAAACATTTACCAACTTGTTGTAGCTGTGTCCTTGTGACATTTCCTTCACCTGACCCCCAGCCCATACCCGAGGCAGCCTTAAATCATCCATAGCTCTACCATTCTTAAATTGGTGTTTTTCCACTTTTGCCAGGGGTGTCAAACTTACATTGTCACAGCAATGTCATGTGATGTGTCAGGTCTTTTCCTCCCATCACTAAACTGGGTATGGGCGTGGCCAGCATATGACACTCCGCTCCTTGGGCCATGAGTTTGACAGTCCTGCCTTATGCCAACATAAGCTTTCCTTAGATATCAGTAACTGCATTCTGTCAGCCATTCCTCAGTTACCCTTGGTATGAGATCAGATGGCTTCCATAGGCCATTTTAGATTGGGGCAGGGATATATATATCCTTTCCAAGCAGACTTTGGGCATTATTCTCTCAAAATGGGATCTCTCTTTGATTCCTCTCCCCCAGGTTGTAAGCCTAGATTAGCCTAAGCAACAACTGAGCAGCAGTGGCAGATTCTCTCCTTGCTTCTTATTCAGCCCCACCTGTGCCTGTCAGCTATTTTTTTCGGCTGCTTTTGAACATTTTTGGAACATGTTAAGCCTATATTTAAAAAGAGCCCAGTTACCTAATAATGGAACTTTTTTTGAGTGCATCAACAACAAAAAATTGCAAAACCAGAGTAAGTTTTAAAAGATTATTACAACAGCCAGTCTAGTCATTGTCAAAACTTGTCTCCTTCCCCAAGCCCAGTTGCATCTCACATGTAAAAGAGTGGTTGGTGGATGTTTTCCAGCTGCCTGTTTGGTGGGAAAGCAGAGAATTAAAGTTGGGGGAATCCACCCAGTCCTGTTCTTAATGTGTCTCATTCACTGTTAAGGACTTGTATTGTAATATCCTTGCATATGTGACATATAAAGATGAAAACCAATGGAAACAGCAAGTTTTAGGCTAGTAATTTTCTGCTGGCTCAAGACCTATTGGATAGTATTAACTAACTATCAGAAAAATCTTTACGTTAATGTTAGAGAAAGAGAAGTTCACTTTCTCTAAATCTCAACACTCTTTCTTAGTTCCTTCAGAACAGAACTCTACTAAGGAGACACCTAAGCAAGCTGAACTCAAAGTGTGGTTAAAGAGAAGTAAATAAAGAGCTAGTGCTTAAAAGTAAACAATCTTTTCATGCCATTCATTATCTTTCTCTTTTCAGTGCCATGTACTTATTTTTCACATTTAATTGATAATTTAATATTGGCTGTCTCTGCCTCTCTCCTTCCAACCCCCCCCTCCACCATACACACTTCAGGATCCCTGATATAACAGGGTGGTAGGTTGAAATATAAGTATCCCATGTCAAATGTGAAATAATCTTAATCAAAACCATAATGTGTTTTATGCGCCAACTAAAAGTCCATTACTTTATATAACCATTTTATATTTGACTTTGGTAAGCTGGTTAAGAAATATGCATTTACTCATATGATTGATGAATAATTCGATTATTCATGTATAAATATATAACATAGAAATTATATATGAATATAAATATACTATTCAGATATTAATAAGCCATTTTGGCCTAGTAGTTAAGGCACCAGGCTAGAAAGGGGAGATCATGAGATTAATAGCAATAGCACTTAGACACATACTGCTTCACAGAACTTTACAGTCCTCTGTAAGCAGTTTACAGTGTCAGCATAATGCCCCAACAATCTGGCTCCTCATTTTACCGACCTCACAATGTTGGAAGGTTGAGTCAATCTTGAGCTGGGGAGAATCAAACTGCCAGTCAGCACAAATAGCCCGCAATACTGCATTCTAACCGCCGCGCCATCAGGGCATCAAATCCTGCTTTAGTCAGCTGGTTAACCTTTGACCAATCACTCTCAGCCCAACCACCATATAGATTATTGTTGTGGGGGAAATAAGAAGAGGAAGGTGTGTTGGACACGTTCACCACCTGAATTATTTGAAAAAGAAAGGTGGATACAAATATATTTTTAAAAATTATTTAAGGATCATACAGTTTATCACAGCGAACTCTTACATTACTTCCCAGTTGATCTGGGCTGTGGAAAACAATTTCTGGATTTCAGTGAATATTTAGTAATAATCAAATGACTCTTTATTTTAAGGTGAAAATTACTCCGATAGAAAGCAATCCTTTTGTTCATTGCAGAGACCAGGGGTATCAAACTTGCATCGTCATGGCGACGTGACGGTGATGTATTGGGACATTTTCTCCCTTTGCTAAACTGGGTGGGCACGGAACCAGTATGTGACACATCTAGCCCATGGGCCACGAGTTGACACCCCCTGGCATAGACTATTCTCTCCAGAAGAATAGCAAAGATAATTATGCTGCATGCATTTTCACTGTCTTTCGTTTTGCTTTCTCCACAAAGGTAGAGAACGGTGCATGGTTTTCATTAGACAATTAATTGGACAATATTCATGACACCACTTTCCATCATTTTATGGCCACAGGCTCTGCAGAAAATCCCCCGAGACAAGATGATGAATGGTGACTTTGGACTGCAAACTTATCTCCTCTTAGGGAAGAGAAGGAATGACAAGGCAGGATTCATTAAGAAAAAAAAGATTTAAGCTGTTCTTCTCTAGCCTACTGTCCTTCAGATCTCTGGGTCCAAAATTCCCTTTAACCCCCGCCCATCCATATCTGTCTGTAGTCTAAAATATCTGAAGGGTACCAGTTTGAGAAATTTTAGTTTAAATTATAGCCAACCAGACTGAATAGTGCAAACATACTACCAAGGCATTAAAATCCAGCCTTGTTCCAAAACCTTGTAGGCCTCATTCTCTGAGCTGCATTTCAAGAAAGCTCAAGAGCAGAAGTAGACATTTCCAGGAGATTTACTTGCACGAACAAAGATGTGAATTGACATTTGCTCCCAAAGAAATGTGCATAGAGCAGAACATGGTTTATTTCAATAAACTTCTCTTCCTCTCACAACCTGACTGAGTATCTTGATCTAGAAAGACCGAAACAGCCACATGGTAGCATCCAATCTTTTCAGCTGGAAACGTCAGTGCCAGGACTGTTTTATTAATGATCTTCGTTGGTTATTCTGCAAGTTCTGAGGCTAAAAAGCAGGATCTAAAAATTGATTTAAATAAATCAATACATATGTTATTTCAGTAGGGTATAATTTGCCTTAATGTCAAAGGTAATTCTCAAGTAATTGCTCCTCCACCAATTTTAAAGAGAATTGCTCTTGTTGCAGGGGTGCTACTGGGGCTATCAACAGTCAACACCCCTAATGCAGATCAAACCCAAACATTTATAAAATTGTCCGCAGCTGTGAACACTGGAAGGAACTGCCAGCATGGGTTCCAGGGAGACAGTTGTTTAAACTAGCTGCAAAGCTTTACTGAAATGAATAGTGCTTTTCTCGTTCATGAATCAAATATGTGTGCAGTGTATCCTCACTTATCTAAACAGCCTGGGGCCCTCCAAAGCAACCAGACAATTCACAAGCTGTGATAAATCTCAGAGTTATGTACACAGAGGTTATACAGCTGAGGAGGTACCTGGAACTCTTAAAATGTAACTTGCAACTGTTTCATCTACCCCTGTATGTATACCTCACAGAACTACAGCTGTATATCCATGGACACTCATGTAGCATCTATTCTGAAGACCATATCTCCAATCCTCCAATCCAATCCATTTCATTGGGGGGGGGACCCAAATTGATTGGTCTTCCCACCAAAATCAGAGACAGATAAAAACATACATGAAAGGCCAACTGAGATCTTATCTTTAGGATGCTTTTAACTAGGGCACTTATTAAATCCTATTTCATTCACAGCATTTAATGGCTGAGAAGATCTTCTTAACCATCTTCCCTCTTTTCTCCTCTTCAATGGAGAGAAGACAGAAGAGCTGCACAGGATTTATCAGACATCCATCTGGATCTATCCTGATAATGGAATTCTACCCCAGGCTTAATTAGTAAATCCAAATAGCTGCATTTGCACTTTTAACGTTGTATTGAATTTTATTTTTTAATTACAATGCATTGAGGGAAAAAGTAGCCAAACAAGATGAATTTATGCAACTGGTTTAGCTCATCCCCTCAAATCTAAATAAATAAGACAAAACAGGCCAAGGTTAACAATGCAACACATTTTAGCATGTTGTGAAGCAGTTCTTCTTACTAGCATTTGTCCTGCATGGTTGCAAAGTCAGTATGTTTTATAGTGTGTGGTTGCTTCAGTTCACACAACAAAGTTATCAAAGTGCACAATGTGATGAGGGGTTCGGGGTTTTCATTGGCCTGTGATGGAATCTGAGGCTCATGTTAAACAACTGAGCTGGTCAAATGTACTGTATGAATGGAGTTCAGTGTTTACACCTAGGTAAGTGGGCGCAGGATTGCCACTTTAATGTTCTTTTAAAAGACCTGATTTCATTGCAATATCAAAAGCACAAGTACACACCATGACCAACAATATTATGAACACCTAATTTTTTTCCTACAAAAATTCATTGAAACTTGATGTTATTAACTCTGTTTCATATTACCTATGTTCACTAACTTGCACATTCAGATCTTAGATTTGTCAGTCAATACCAAAGCATACAAGCATTAATAATATATACTTGTTTGTTCTTATTAACTGTTTCCCATCATGGATAGATTCTGAGTTGTAATTCCAGCACATCTGGAAGATACAAGATTTTTGAAGACTTTTCTGGCTCACACATTTTCTTATCAATTGAGCTTCTGAACCTTTCTTTTTCCCCAGCTCCAAGAGTGTGATTTCACCCCCCCCAAAAAAAAACTTGCAGTGCTGAATGTTGGTACACAACTGCACAAATCAACAGTGTAATGTCCCACAAATGAAGGCAAATGGTTGATTTCCTTCCATTTTTCAGAAGAAGGAATGGAACGTTTCAGTGAAAGCTTCCCAATAATTAAACTAGGCTTTAAATAAAACAAATTGCTGTATAAATTAAATAATAACCCCCAAAACCCTTTCCTCCTTTGTCTCCATGACCTAAAAAAAAAAGGGGGGGGGGAAATCTCAGTCCAGTACTCATCATCCAACCCACAGAACCCTTTGCACCCCCTTTAAGGGTGGCTCTTGCCTACCCAAAGTTAATCAACTTAATAGATCCTGCACTGGAAGTGCAAAGTCAGTGAACCCATTACTTGTACATCAGTAAGAATCAGATTTCAGCAGTGTCCATGGGTAGGTAAGCATGTTTAAACAGACAGGAGGAAATAGGAATGTCTGCATGGATAATACAATTACAAAAGTCAAGCTGGCAGATGCACGGACCATTATACATGAGACATAAAAAAAGAGGAAGAATTTTGATTGTGAGGTCAGAGTTGCTTTCTTGACTTCTTTGATTTCCCTGGACACCCTTGCAAGTTAACATATTTTAGGCTGCCATGAGCCCCATTATTTATATATTTCATCTTATGATTTGATTATAATGTAAAGCAACTTGTTTTAATTGATTTGATTGACTTTAACACAATCATCCTACTTTTGTACATTCCCCCCCTCCATGTGACTGCAGTCATACTATAGATCAAACAGCTCTGGGCAGTAAGCTCTTCTCTTCCCTCATTTCTTCTCTGTTTTATCTTATAAATCCTCTCGAATGTAAACCCATTTTGGAAGTCAGGAAATGAGGAGACTGCGGAATTGATGTTTTGGATCATGCCCAGCATCTCCACAGTACCCTTTTTCGGAGGCTAATTTTGCTTTTAAATTCCATCAGACAAGATGAGTATATTGAACTTGGAGAAAGTTACTATTTTCTTAAACTATGGCTTCCAAAGTATGCATATCCCTTCCTTTGTTTCTTTTCTCAGATAATCTATTGCTGGGGATGGGGGAATGGAGAAGAGCAGATCACCTTTCCATGTTTGGACAGTAGTGAGCACAAGGAAGCAACTACTGACGCAATCTCTAATAAATAATAAAATAACAGGTGCCAGGCACTGGTCTATTTGAAGCACTGTCATACTTAACTTGGCTGTTGCACAAAAACAGATGTCCAAGGAAGGTCAAATTTAGGGCAGCTCAATGAAGTGTGAACAGGTGCCTCTAGACCACCATGAAATGCATTGCATGGTTAGGTAGGATCCAGAGGTCTTTAACCATGGTGGGGATTAGAGAATCTAAAATTTTAGGAAACCTCAATTTCACTCTCTTTGAACCTTTCTTGGAGGAAAGTAAGTTGTTTGGAATAAATCTTTGTTCTCATGAATTTTCATGTGAGATGAATCTGTCTAGCAAAACACCTTGGCTATGAGAAGAATTAACTGGCAACAGAGATCCCATTCCTTTTTTCTCTAAAAGCCACTGCAAATGTCAAAGCCAAAAGCTTAGCAGTCGGCATTTTTGGAATTAGACCCTTTTCACATTGACACTAACCATGGTTACTTGTTGCTGTAGCATCAGGAATGGAGCAACAGTCAAGTTTGACCAGGAGTGTTGTAGCAGTTTGCAGATCCCTGAGCACAATAATCCAGAGAAAGAAAATAGGAATGAAATTGAGCAGGAAACCAGTTGGCTACAAAGGTTAGGATGTTGTGCTTGGTTATCATGCATGTAGAGATATGTGAATTTCTATGTGTTTGAAAAATGGCCTTGAAATGGAAAGTCCCTTGAGTGATATTCCAAAGTGAACCTGTATGCTGGATTAGAGAACACAGTATAAATTCAGAAGCCAATATGTAGGCTGTGAGAAGAGTTCCTGCCAATGGGGACACCATGCCCCCAACAAACCATTGCCAATTATTCTCTGAAATTCACTTGTTTACTTCAGTTTCAAAGTTGGAAGGAAATCAGCTCAGCAGTTGTACACAGCTGGCACTGTGTGAAGTCTGCCACAGATCTTGAATAGGCAAAGAATGGTTGTGGAGAGGTTCCTGGAAACTTTTCCCTATACTAGTTGTGCTTCTCAAATGGGAACAAAAATGCAAAGCTTGAAGTAAGATGAGTAACAACCCAAAACAGCATTCCTGAACTTGGGGCTGTTTAGATCAATTTTCTATGTGGCTGAAAATCTGGTGAGACCTGCTGTTGCCACAGATTTCTGAGGGTATACCTGGTGGAAGGATATCAAATGAAACACTAGTTGTCCCTGCTAATTGTGAGCTCAGCAGCTAGTAGGAAAAATATCAAATAATATAATAAGCACAAAAACAAGTCATTTTTGTTAAACAAATAGCAATGGCAATCTTCCTAAATAAAAAATAAACATTGTAGGAATGGCAATACTGTTTTATTTATTGCTCCTTTACAAAATCCAATAAAAAAATCTTCCAGGGTACACAAAATATAAAACTGCATAGAATAAAGCAATATATAAACAGTATAGAAACCTCCCACAAGATCAAAGTCAGGACAGCAGTTATAAATAGAGCGTAAAGTAACAACAACAATAATAGCACGACAATAGAAGCTATAAATATAAAACCCAGTTCTTAAAATAGAAGTGGGAAATGAGTTTGTAGCTTCATCTAGCGCCCCATGGCTCCTCATAGAGGTGCCTTATATCTCTCTCTTAGTCACTTGTTCCATGGATGGGCACTCCAACAGGAAAAGCACTTTCCTTTGAGGTTACTGATTGCCTCATGTAGTGAAGGACCTTAGGGAAACGATCCTAAGGTCCCTGTAGGTAAATAACTTGCTTATCTCATTCCACAGTATGCAGTAGTAGCATCATTGGTATTTCAATTTTGGAAAATGTTGCAGGCTGTTTTTCTGGTTGATTGTTGTCCATATCAGGAAGGGTTGGAATAGCATATGCAGAAGGTTGGGATAGCGTGTGCAGGAATCTGGTTGGGATAGCACATGTAGAAGGTTGCAGGTTCAGTTCTTGGCATGTCAAGTAAATTTTAAAAGCCCTCAAGCCTAACATTTGAAAAACCACATCCAGTTGGTTTCAATCTTGCAAATTTAGAAGGAAGTGTGGTTTGATTTGGCACAAGGCAGCATCCTTTGGTTTGTGTGCCTTTGTTCTTCACTTTCTTCTGATCAGGATGTGGGATCAGAACAAACATAAAGAAGCCAGGATTATCCATTGGTTTAAATGTGATTACTATAGTTTGCCATTTTTTTTAAGAATTGGAGAAAACAAACGGGGAGATTATTTAAAAAAGGTTCCTCATTCTTTTGAATCTTCCATCCATGGACCCAGTCATATTCATCCTCAGGCCAGAAATAGGTAATTGTTCCTCAACCAAATCATAGGATTGGTATAAAGAGAAAATATATCACTCTAAATGCCTTTGAAATCAGGATGCGTTTATTAAATATTTAATCGTAAACTGTCAAGAGACTTTTCTGGTCAGTAATGTAACATAATGGCTGGCTGCTGGCTGGCTGGCTGGCTGGATAGATGGGTGGATACCAACTCTAAATCAGGAGTCCCAAACTATTAAACTCATCTACTCCTTCATGCAGTTTCAGATGGTTCATTGGCATCCAAACATTTATTATATGGAAATAATTTTTAACACATACTATTTAACTAATAATCAACAACAATAATGGATAGTCCCATTGACCATTGGAGGCTATATCTAAATAGTTTTGGAAGGATTACCTCCTATTCTTCTTATCAATTGGTAAAGAAGAATAGGCAATTTATTGGCTTGGCTATCCATCTTCTACCACTTCCTTCAACTTGCAAAGCAGGCTCTAAATTTATGGTACTGCATAAAATCCTGAAAAGACAATAGACGTGACTGGCATAGTAAGAATAGAACCACTTTTTAAAGTATTATTTACCGGTACATCTGCCAAGAGTAATTACAACAGTCCAAAATGCCACAGTTGATATATTATTAGAGAAAAAGTTAAGGCCATTGATTGGTTTCAGAACTGTTGTTGGATTCAAGCTAAGCAGTCTGAGCAACAGGCCATTACTGTACAGGTAATCCTCAATTTACGACAATTTGTTCAAAGTTATAGCTGCACTGAAAAAAAAGTGACATGATCATTTTTCACATTTACAACCATTGCAGCATCCCTGTGGTCACATGATCAAAATTTGGTTGCTTAGGTAGAAAGGCGGGGCCTGACAATCGCTACAACACGACATGCAATCTTGAAACTCCAGAATTGCTGTCAAATCTCTGTTGCTGGACAGTTCTTTTTAGACCTAAACCGTCCCGAAGATATGGTGATAGAGACGAGCATGTCCTGCTAATCTCAGGAACATCACAAAGTCCCTGATTGATCCAGGAAGAAGCTTTTTTTGCTAGATACAAGAGAAGCAGCCATTTTAAACTGCATAAGGTTGGGACAGACCCCTGAACGGAAGCTGAGTAGGAGAGAGAGTGTGTTGAAAGTGGTGAGATAAACTATTTATATTTACTATTACAGAAGAGAATACCCAAAAAGACTTAAAGTAAATTAAAATTGAACACAGAAGACAGCAAGTGGCAGATTAAGCCTGTATTAAAATTAGAGTGTTATCTTTCTTTCTTTAACTCCATTTTTTGCACATTTAACTTTATATTGAATTTTATTTTTTATTTACAATGCATTGAGGGAAATTCTTACAAATACCTCTTACTTTTTAAATTGGACTGGTTTTCTTTTTTCCTTCTTCTATTTTCCTCACTTTTTCTATCTGTGGAGCAAGAATCTCTTCCTTTTTGTAACGTTCAGGTGGATTTTACCTTTTAAGCATTTTTTCTTAAACCTCGTAATAAAGAGAAGGGTTAAAAGCAGAAGAAAATGAAGTAACACTGCCATCTAGAGGCTAGAATAAAGAGAAAGCCTGGACTTGAAAGACTATAGTGAATTCGTTTGACATCTAGCAATAAGCCTTGGATGTTTTAGTGGCAGTGTTTACAACCTGGGGAATGGTGCAACATGACGAAGAAAAAGAATTAATTTTGCAAAAAATTATGCTAGGAATCCAAAAAATGCTAATAAGTACAGAGAACATTGAAAAGAATCTTAGGATTATAGAGCAAAGAGTAGAAACAATGGAAAAAACTGAGTATATCCACAAAACAATGATGAAATTTGAGGATAGAGTTCAAAAAACTGCAGAAAACATGAACAAAGTGATAAGAAAACTGTGATATTGGAGAGGTTGATTAACTGGAACTCTATCTTAGGACCTCAACACATGGAAGAAGAAAGGGGAGAAAATTTGGCAGGAACAATAAGAGTACTTTTGGCAGAAGCACCAGTGATAACCAAAGACAAGCTGATGGAAAAAAACAGATGGAGGGTTTCAAGTCTTTAAAAGATATGCAATGAACAACTAGAGAAGTTCACATAAGATTTACCAAGAAAACAACTAGAATACAGATTTTACAAATGGCAAGAGATATTGGATGGCACTATTTCAGGAAGGATACAGGATGATGAAATGAAATGTTACAATGAAAATTAAGTTAAACTTAGTTAAATTTTGAGTATTATGTATAAGACAAAGTAATAATAGTTATAGTTGAAAAATGATTAATGATAATAATGTATCGATATATACTAGAGGGATAATATGGAATTTATGTAAACTGTAAGTGAGAATATAAAGATGTAATACCATTGGATGATTCCAGGATGATGTAATGAAATGCCATAATGCATAATTTATTTTAAATTTAGCATGCTTCACATAAAAAGGAGGTAATAATAGTTATACACAATGAATGTTTCAGAATCATAATAATTGTATATCTATATATTTGATTGATGATATGAACAATGGAATGTGCTGAAATGAGTAAGTTGACATATGAAATTAGAGAACAAGAAGATAAACAATTTTATAGGATATGGGATTTATCTTATCTCTGGTTAGATTAAAAAAAATACACATGGAATTGAATAATTATTAGAGAATGTTACCAATAATGAATCAGAATAGGATATAAAATATTTTATTATTGGATATATTTAAGATGATGTAATGAACTACGACAATATAAATGAACCTATATTTAGAATATTTCGTTTAAAATGAGGAAATAATAGTGAAAGTCAAATAAATGAAGTACTATAATAACAATGTATATAAACATATTTGATTGACAATATGTGATTTTATATAAAGTTTAAGTGATGACTACGGAAAGGATGCACAAAAACCTTGTAACCAACTGACACACTGTACGTAATGGAAGATATTTTTATCTTATATGTTTTGTCTATCTATGTTTGTTTAAAAATAAAAAAAAACTTTTTTATAAAAAAAATTCGGATGCTTGGCAACTGTTTCATACTTATGACCATTGCAGTGTCCCGGGATCATGTGATCACCTTTGCAAACTTCTGACAAGCAAAGTCAACGGGGAAGCCAGATTCATTAACAACTGTGACACTAATTTACAACTGCAGTGATTCACATAACAGCTGCAGCAAGAATGGTTATAAGACTGGGCAAAACTCACTTAACAACTGTCTCGCTTAGCATGGAAATTTTGGGCTCAATTGTGGTCGTAAGTTGAGGAGTATGCGTATACGGCAGGATTCTTGAAAGTGCTCATCTATGGCTATGCTATTAACCCAATATGCAGATGAAATATTTGTAGATTGTAGATTGTAGAAGTTATTTATATGCCGCCCTTTTCCCTGGGGGGACTCAGGGCGGCTCACAACCCAAGGGGGAGGGGGAGACAAACTTTTAACATATAAGACAATACATAATTAAAACACAACATTCATACCATTCGGGCGGGTTACAGTCTTAGCCCCAGGCCTGACGGGATAGCCAGATTCTGAGGGCTGTGCGAAGGTCTGGGGGTGGTGAGGGTATGAATCTCCACGGGGAGATCGTTCCATAGGGTTGGAGCTGCCACCGAGAAGGCTCTCCTCCGCGTAGTTGCAGTCGGCATTGACCGGCAGATGGAACTCGGAGGAGGCCTAATCGATGAGATCTAATAGGTCGCGTGGAGGTAATTGGTAGTAGGCGGTCTCTCAAGTAACCCAATGTAGAGCACATTGCAGTACTCCAGCCTAGAGGTCACAAGGGCACGAGTGTGACTGTTGTGAGAGCCTCCCGGTTCAGGTAGGGGCGCCAACTCGTGCACCAGGCGCCCCCCCTGGTCACAGCTGACAAATGGTGTTCGAAAGTCAGCTGTGGGTCCAGGAGGACTCCCAAGTTGCAGACCCTTTCTGAGGGGTATAATGTTTGACCCCCCAGCCTGAGAGGTGGAATACTTGCCGAATTGGTGGGAGGGAAACACAACAGCCACTTGGTCTTATCTGGGATGAGCACGAGTTTGTTAGCCTCATCCAGTCCCTAACAGCTTCAAGTCCCTGGTTCATCACGTCCACCGCTTCATTGAGTTGGCACGGGGCGGACAGATACAACTGAGTATCGTCCGCATACTGGTGGTATTTTATCCCGTGCCGCCGAATGATCTCGCCCAGCGGTTTCATGTAGATGTTGAAAAGTAGGGGCTGAAAGGCCACCACCTTCTCAACAACCTTCCCCACAAAGGGGAGGTTGGAGACTGGACGATAATTGTTAAGAACGGCTGGATCCAAAGATGGTTTCTTCAGGAGGGGTCTCACCACTGCCGCTTTAAGTGCGGGGGAAAGACCCCATCCCGAAGGGAGGCGGTAACAACCGCCTGGATCCAGCCCCGTGTCACCTCCCTGCTGTTAGCAACCAGCCAGGAGGGGCACGGGTCCAGTACACATGTGGAGGCACTCACAGCTCTCATGGCCTTGTCCACGTCCCCAGGGGCAACATCCTGAAACTCAACCCAGCGATGGTCTACCAGATTATCCCCTGTGCCTTGGCTGGATCTGCAGAATTGGAGTCCAACTCCGACCGAAACCGAGCAACTTTGTCCGCTAAAAACTGGATGTAGTCCTCAGCCCTACCCTGCAGGGGATCCCCCATGTCCCTCCTGTTTAGGAGGGAACGGGTTATCCTAAACAGGGCGGCTGGGGCGCGACTCAGCGGAGGCGATTAAGGTGGCAATATAAGCTCTTTTGGCCGTCCTAATTGCCCTGATGTATTCCTTGATGCACGATGTTAGAAGTGCTCAGCTCGATTCGGATTTGTTGGACCTCCATAGGTGCTCTAGGCGTCTCTTCCGGCGCTTCCTCTCCCGGAGTTCCTTGGTAAACCAAGGAGGCCTCCTGGATCCACTGCCTCGGAGCGGCCGTAGTGGCGCAATCCGGTCAAGAGACTCCGACGCTGCCGAGTTCCAGGCAGCAACCAGAGTCTCCATCGGACGTGGGCGAGAGTATCAGGAATAACCCCAAGCTCCGTCTGGAACCTCAAGGGGCCCATAAGTCGCCTGGGGTGGAACCACCTGGTCGGTTCCTCCTCCCTACAGTGGAGGTTTGGTCTCCGAAAGTCAAGCCTCAGTAGGCAGTGGTCTGACCACGACAGGGGTATGATCTCACTACCCCTCAGACCAAGATCACAAGTCCACTGCTCCGAGAGAAATACGAGGTCGTGCGTGTGACCCGCTAAGTGGGTTGGGCCCCGAATTACCTGGGTCAAGCCCATGGCTGTCATGGAAGCCATGAACTCCTGCGCTCCATCAGAGTGTTCACCGAGCGAAGGCAAATTGAAATCCCCCAGAACCATAAGCCTGGGGAACTCAATTGCCAGCTCGGCTACCAACTCGAGGAGCGAGGGGAGGGCTGCTGCAACGCTGTGGGAGGCAGGTACATTAACAGCAAACCCACTTGACCCTTGAGGTCCAGCTTCACCAGCAGGGACTCACACCCGACAAGCTCCGGAGCAGGGATCCTACGAGGTACTAGAGACTCTCGGATAACAATAGCCACACCTCCACCCCTTCCCTGGGCTCTCGGCTGATGGAGCACCTGAAAACCTTCTGGGCACATCTCTACAAGGGGGACTCCTCCTTCCAGGCCCATCCAGGTTTCAGTAATACATGCCAGGTCTGCCCTCTCGTCTAAAATTAAGTCCCGGACGAGGGGAGCCTTGTGAACTACAGACCTGGCATTTAGCGACAACAGCCTGAGACCAGGGTCCTGATTACTCGCGCCATCTGGCCTTGGAGTGGGACTCATAGGGCCGGAAGGAGGGATCTCTGTGATGTAGCAAGCCCTCCTTCCCCGGTAATGGCCAGCCCTAAAGTCCCCCGCCATATTTGCCCCTCCCTGTTACGACCGTAATGCTCCGGCCCACTCCCGTGTCCGTGGTTCCCTCAACCACCCCTATGGCTCCCGCATTCCTTGACAGGCCCTCCGAATCAAACACACTCATTTGTTCACTCAGGCAGTCCCCACGTAGTAATTAAAACACATAAAATACAATAATAATGGGATAATAAAAGTGGGCTCATCATTCAATCACAAGCAAATCCCATACACTCACCATACCAGTTAAAAATTGCGCAGTCGTGCGAGGTTCGTAAAGGCTTATGTAGAAGGTCATAAAGATCTTGGCTTTCTCCTCTACAAAGTCCAGTGAGGAGTCCAGTAAAGAATATTATAGTCCAGAGAGGGGTTCCACCCCTCTCCCTTCCTCCAGCTCCAAAGACATACCCAAGGCCAAAGTCATTCTTTTGAAGGCTGAGATGGCATCCCTGAGCATCCACGGGTGGTAATGGTCACGCCAAGTGGGACCAGGTTGTAACTCTAAAAGTCCAGCAGCCGTGAGCAGAGCGAGCCAGATGGTAAAACCAAGCCCCGTGGCCGGAGTGCAAGCCGAGGAAGGCCACACCGTAGGAAGACCAAGTTGGGTGGGGCGAGGGGGGGCACCCAGAAGGGTCGTGACGGCAGCAAAACCAGCTGCCAGATCTCACCCAGCGCCCTGCTAGGCCGAACCATCCCCTCTCTGGAACAGTCCAATGCAGTCCGGAGATCACAAAGATCACAGAAGCGGGAGCAAAAGATGTTAGAAAATGTCGGGAGCGACGCGTTTTGCAAGCCAACGGAGCAGAGAGAGGGGGAGGGGCGCCTAAGGAGGCCACAGCAGCGGCAAACGAGCCGACTGCCCGGCCTCGTCCAGCGCCGTTCTAAATCATACGCCTCCCCTTTGAGTGTAAAAACGCTCCGGCAGTTGCTCCGGCAGTCGGGGTAGCCTCCAGAGTTCTTCTTCTTCTTCTTCCCGGTCAAAGAAAGAAGCGGGGCTAGAATCATAAAAGTCACCAGGAACGACGCCGTCAGCACACCGCCGCCATAATCGTCAGTTTCGCCGCCAAGCGTTAGAGGAGTTGCTACAGGCGGTCGCACGGACCAGGGGCCACCCAGTAGCGGCGACCTCCAAATAGCTGCCCATTCGGGTACCCCAGGTAACGCTCTACCGCTGGGACCCCTTCCTGCATGGTCTCATCACCTAATAATTTGCACCACCTAATAAAAGTGTTAATACCTGCACCAATTTACAAAAGCATTAGTACCATTAAGGACTACCAGGTATAGGAATCTGGAAAACTACAAGATGAAATGCACCCTGCTGACCACAAAGGGCTTTCCTTGGTTATTAAGTACCGTATTTTTCGGAGTATAAGATGCACCTTTTTCCCTAGAAAAAGAGGGTGAAAATCTGGGTGCATCTTATACACTGAATACAGCATTTGTGGCCTACCAAAACCCTGCCCCCTTTGCAAAAATGGACATGAAGAGGGTTTGAGAGGCTTGCATAGTGCTCCTGGGGGTTGAGGAGGGCAAAAACAAGCAAAAAATGGGCCATTTTGGCTTGTTTTTGCCCCCCTCCAGCCCCCAGGATCCCTCTACAAGCCTCCCAAATCCTCTGCATGCCCCCTTTTTTTGCAAAAACGCCCGTTTTTATGAAACATGGGTTGTTTTTTGCTTGTTTTTGCCCCCCCAACCCCCAGAAGTACTCTACAAGCCTCCCAAAGCTCTGCATACCTTTTTGCAAAAAGCGAGTCGTGCAGAGAGTTTGAGAAGCCTGCAGAATGCAAAAAAATTTTTTAAAAAAAAATTACCTCTTCAAAATCATGGTGCATCTTATACTCTGGTGCTTCTTATAGTTGGAAAAAAATGGTAACTTTCACTTTATATAGCAAAGCATTTATTCTGTGCTTTCATTTTCTGACTTTTCATCAGTGGTGTGATTCAACTGGTCTAACAACCAATTTGCTGAACATGCGCACAGTGGGTTAAAACAAAGCTAAAAAACTTACCTTCTACTGCAGCTGAGGCATGCCGAAACAGCTGGGCTAAAAAATCAAGGAAATACAGGTGAGTATAGCCCAAGGGAGAGAGGGCGGGTCCAGCTGAAGGTCAAAGAGAATCAGTTGCTCTCACCTGATCGTCGAAGATGCCTGTACACCCGAACTGGGCCGAACTGGTAGAATCCCACCCCTGCTCTTCATGTATATCAGTGGGTCTCAACCTTCCTAATGCCGCGACCCTTTAATACAGTTCCTCATGTTGTGGTGACCCCCAACCATAAAGTTATTTTACGTTTTCCATATTTTTTCAAAAATATGTGTTTTCCGATGGTCTTAGGCGACCCCTGTGAAAGGGTCATTCGACCCCCAAAGGGGTCCTGACCCACAGGTTGAGAACCACTGATGTATATGAACATATCCTTGACCAATTCTTGCTGGCAGGCAGTAGGTAGGAAAGAAATTTCACCACTGTGCATTCCAGCAAGCATAGAAAGCAGCTGGCACTTCAAAGGTCTATGCAAGTGTCTATTTCCAAAAGGCATCTTTGATGAATGATAACAGTTCTCAGAGTTTCTAACAAGAGTTGCATCTGCCGTACCACTTAGACCAACCTATTACAAAACCATCAGGACTAATCATCAAATAACTGCCAAATACAGTAATAAAAGGGGGGAAGTTTGTCGTCTGATTTTTTAGTGTTACGTGTCAATCAAGTTCATTTTTCCACTCTTGAACAAAACAGATAGTGCAAGCCCTAAAATAGATAGAATGTGAAAGGTTTTAAACCATTACCCAAAACACTGGGAAATCCCAATTCTGCCCGCTTCACTTCATCACTCAGCATTCCATTAACTAATTCCCCATAAAATATTGCATGGCCTACCTGTAATTTGGTTGGCATCCCATCATTACTCTGAATTATTTTTTAATCCCATGTTTCAATCCCATTTCAAGAAGTGATTTGTTGCATCTAACTGAAATAACAGACACATAAGCAGCATCTTCATGGAACTGTAAAAACATACATGTCAGAATTCTGGTTATTGGTTAAATCCTAGATGATGTACTGCATACTAGTCTATAAATTACAATGCCTGTCAGAAAAATCAAAATGGTGGTTGCAACTGCCTGATCAAAACATGCATGCAATTTTTTTAAAAGAGGTTTGACTTTGATTATATGATCGTGATTGTCATCTTGCCTTTTCTTATCCTCCCTGCTCTTATGGGTTCACCAGATTCTTTCTCCTGTCTGGTCAACTAAATCCCTTCCCTTCCTTCCTTCCTTCCTCCTTCCTTCCTTCCTTCCCTTCCTTCTTCCTTCCTCCCTCCCTCCCTCCCTCCCTCCCTCCCTTCCTTTGTCACCTTCCTTCCTTCCTTCCTTCCTTCCTTTCTTTCCTTCTTTCTTTCTGCCACAGACTCTGATTCACCAGGTCAAGATATTCAGAAATCAAGAACAAAGAGCAACTTTAGATTTTAAGTTTTTTTAAACAAATAATTTAAAGTAGGTGAACATTTTTTTAAAAATTCTAGCAGAATGGCTGCCTAGAAAATAAAACTTCAGAGGGATGCCTTTGCTTGCAGTAATCTGTTCAGGGGAACTGGAATGGTTTGCTTAAGAAGCAATTGCACCAAGTTGTCACGCAAGTTTCTGGTCCCCGCTGTTTCAGGGTTCAGCTTTCTTTGGGAAATTACCCGTGGGATATATGACCCCTCCCAGCCTTCAGAGTTAGAACTTTCTGCCTTGTGATGCTGTAAAAGGTAACACATGGGGAAAGAACAGCTAAGTATTAATTTATTGCAGTGATTTTTGCCAGGTTTCAAGAACTGCTATAGGCACACAATCTCAGTTCTGGCGCAGCCTGTGAATGCTCAACCTGTGTATGCTTTGTGTTCAGCTAGTTTGGTAGTGGATTCCATATGTTGTATGAGTTGTCATACAGGAAACTAAATCTGGAAGCTCAACTCAAATCCTGGTTTCCTAAGAATTACACATATCCCTATCGCAAACATTGAGATTTTAGCTCACCTAGCTTAGCTATCTGCTGGTTCATACAGATCTAATGATTTTAGCAGGATGGCTTATTGAATAGATCAGTTAGGTCATTCATACACCCACACTGCGCTATAACCACATTATAGCTCCATGTGCTGTGTGGCTAGTCAGAGCAGCCTTGAATAGCACATGTTTTGGGATTGGCTGACAATTGAACCATAGATAGGCAAGCTTTGCCCCCCCCCAAAGCAAACAATTGTTCTTTTTACGAACTAGATGGGATTCACAATTAAGTGAAAATGTGTCTAGTAAATGCTTCCTAACCTTTCTGACAGTTTCAGTGGCAAAACTCTAGCTTTGTGGTAATGTGAGCTGAAAGCCTGTCAGTTGAGTTCGACTTGAGTTCTAGTGGTGTGCAAGTGACTTGTGATAGAGCCATGCCACGTGAAATAGAGCTGTCGTGTGCAGGATAAGCTCATGTGTCCTCACATTTCTAATATAGAGTCTGAAGCATAACAGCAGCTGTAAAAACAACTCCACGGAGCTTACATATCAGTGAGAAGTACATTATCTTGACTCCAAAATATCCTACACTATATGATATTATTTCTAAGGCTGCGTATATAATGATTGACTTCATTATAGGCAATTAACCATTCGGTCATTTCCTCAAATTGCACAATTTTGCCAAATCTCAGCTTCAATAATGATCACATTAGCTACTTTCGATTTTCCTATAGAAATTCTAAGGAACAGTGGACTCCCCATCTTGCAGAGACTTAAAATAAATGACTGGCTATCTTTAAAAATAAAGTAGCATCAGTTTCCTGGGCTCATGCCCTGGGAGGGGGGGGGGATCACAGCAGGCAATGTATTATCACAATTTGCCTTAGTCCAATAAGCGTGTCTGTATTCTGCTTCTGGTAAAAAAAATAAGCTTTGCCCACTTTGACAACTGTCAATAAAAATGAATGAGTGAATATTTTCCAAAACTGGGCTTCCCAGTTTTCAGCAATTTGGGTACAATTGATCATGCCTGGATGGGGAAAGAAAGAAACCTCCAGCACTCTTGGCTGAGCTCCCATAAAGACAAATTCTATTGTACATCGAAATTAGAAATATAGGTAAGGCGGTCCTCTGGCTGTCCAAACCTATGCAAATTATAGAAATATTGTTCAATTTTCTTGCTAAGAAAATCTTCATTTATTTATTGTAAAGAGATAAAGGACATAAAATTCATGTTTTACACTGCAAGGAGCTGAAAGAGATTCTCTGTTTTATTCTCTTTTTCTCAATTGAACAAGATGTCGTTCAAAGAGCTATCCATTTTAAACCCACTAATTCTTAAAATCAAATTATTTCAGAAGAGCTTCTTGAGCAAAGATTATGCTTCTATTTCTCATAAGATTCAACAGAGGCTGCAGGGAACATTGAATTAAAATGACAAGACTTCCTTTTCTCCCCCGATTGTAAGAAGCAAATGTAGCAAGGAAAAAAAAAGTGGGAGGCAGACCTGTGGCTGACTATTATTTTTTATGCTCTCTTGGTCATCTGGAGAGTGTGTTGGGCAATACATTACTGATAGTATAAAACTGCTGCTAAGGATTAGAGCAGTGTTTCTCAACCTTGGAGACTTTAAGTCCTGTGAACTTCATTCCCAGAATCCCCCAGCCAGCACAGCTGGGATTCTGGGAGTTGAAGTCCACAGGACTAAAGTCGCCAAGGTTGAGAAACACTGGATTAGAGACTGGCAGTTGTTTGGAAGTGTCATCTATTTGTCATAAGCCATTTCCTTTCATTCATCCCACTGCCTCTTCTTCTTTCATTTGTAGGAGGAATCATTGTAATCATGTACATTGTAATCATTGTAAAATCCCTTTGCCATTGGAATTATTCTTTGGCTCTATTTTCTCTTTTATCAAACTCTTGTGTTCTATCTACTTATTGGACCAAGAAAGCAGAGTGCAAATTCTCTTAAAAGTATTTATTTAGGAGGTTTATATTGCCAGCTATTTAGACATGGCGACAAAAGGCGGCTTACAAAAATATAAAAACCTCATATAAAAATGATAAAACTAATAAAGAATCATATATAATAAAATAACCCACCACCTACCATCCTGGTGACAACACATCATATGAGCCATTTAATGGGCTCCATCCAGGGGTGGGTTCCTGCCAGTTCTAACCAGTTTGGTAGAAGAGGTTTGTCAAATCTACCGTACCGATTAGAAGAGGTTCCACCGGTAGACGCGGAAGTAAGTTCCGGAACACCTGTTGCTCGCCCTGTTGCTCGCTCGCTCCGCCTGTTCCATCGCAACTTGCTCGCTCCCCCGCCTGTCTGCAGTAAACTAGCCCAGCCCACCGCTCACTGATTGGCTGGAATCCAGCCAATCAGTGAGCGGCTGAAGTCGACCTGCCCACCTCTAATACACATTTAAAAGTGCGGCACCAATGGCCAACATTCCTCTTTTGAAAAGAGTCTTTCTTGTTCTCGAGCAGCTTTCGCATCCCGCTTGCTGAACGGGTCCTATCTTCACTTCGCTTTGCTTCACCTTCCAGCAACTTGCTGCTTCCCTCAGGTAAGCCACTAAGCGCGAGGCTGAAAGGAGGTGGGCAGCGGCGGTGGTGGCAGGAAGCTACCATACACCAGCTCACGGCTCTCGCCTGGGAAGGCCTTCAGGCCTTCCCTTGTGAAAGCCACGGTCTGGCATACACCACATGTCTGAAAGGGGTGGGCGGCGGTTGGAGGCTAGTGTACGCCAGCTCACGGCTTTCTCAAGGGAAGGCCTGAAGGCCTTCCTTCACAAAAGCACAAGTTGGTGCATGCCGCGTGGCTGAAAGGGGGTTTCCTGCTACCCCCCCCCCCCAGCCCCAGCCTCGCCTGGCTGACCCAGTTGTCCCTTGTCCCTTCAGTCCAGCTTACCTGCTGCCTCGTCGCCTGCCTGCTCCCTGCTGCATCCATCGCATCGGAGAGCTGCTGATTCTGCCTGCTGGTAAGTGACCCGGGTTTTTTTCTTTTATGCTTTTAATGTTTTTTTTTGAAGAATATTTTATTTATTGTGTATAGAATTTTTTAAAATTGTTTTATTTAAAAGTATTGAGTATAAAATTTTTAAAATGGTTATTTTAATTTATTGTTTGTAGAATACTTTAAAATTAAATTATTGTGTGTACAATATTTTAAAATGGTTTTATTTTAAATTATTGGGTGTTGAATACTTTAAAATGGTTTTATTTTAATTATTGTTGGTAGAATCTTTTTTTCAAATTGCCTTAGACTATTTAAAAAAATATTCTATCAACAATAAATTAAAATAAACCATTTAAAAATATTCTATACTCAATACTTTTAAATAAAACAATTTAAAAATATTCTATCCACAGTATTGTGTATAAAATATTTTTAAATGGATTATTTTAATTTATTGTATATAAAATATTTTTAATGGTTTTATTTTAATTTATTGTTGTATAGAATATTTTTAATGGTTTTATTTTGATTTATTGTGTATAGAATATTTTTAATGGTTTTTAAGGATTTTTTTTATTATTTATAGAATATTTTTTAAAATATTATTTTTAGGGAATTTTTTATTTATTTATTGTTTATAGAATATGTTTATTACGAGAAATGTTATTCCTTTTTGCAAATGTTTTATTTGTGATGCAATATGTTGGTTTTAAGTGTGCAGGTTGGTGCATGGTTTATGTGTCTCAAAGTGGCTGCTTTTCTATGGGCAGGCCAGGTTGGTGCAAGGCAGCTTTGCCAGATTTTGTGTGTTTTTGTGTGAAACCTGGTTATTTAGGTAATTGTGAGGTGGTTGCCAGTGACGTGCAGTGAAGCTTATGGCTGGTGAGGCAAAAAGAAAGAAAGCGGATTTTGCCCCCCCCTCTCCGCAGCAACTATGTCCAAAATAGAGGCGTTCCATGCCCCGCAGCTATGTCCGACCCACCTATGTCAGACAGAAGCGGTGGGGTGCTTTCTTTCAGCTTTTGCCTGCCCCGCAGGGCAAACACTTCCACCTTGCAGGCGCTGGAGCCGCAGGCCACCAGGAGTACGTCCCGCCCACAGCAGAAGAGCACCGGTTCCTTCCCAGGCTGGAGCGAGAGCCGCGGAGGTGAAAGCCGAAGAGGGGTTGGTCTGGGGTGTTCCAAGAGGCCCCCTCCCCTTTTTGCACTCTGCAAGCCAGGCCCGCAGCAGCAAGAGGCTCAGCTCTGCTTCTATTCCCCCCCTCCGCTCCAGAGAAGCCGGCCGTGGGCGAGTCTCCTGCAGCCCCGGTTGCCTCTCCAAGAAGCCCCAGGAGGAAACAGGCCAGCCCCGCTTCCCTCCCCGGACTTCTGGCAGTGGAGGACCTACATTCTGCTCCTCCTTCCAAGCCCCGAGTGGCCAGCCTCAGCTTCCGCCACTTTCTTCCAGAGCTCCAGCACGCCTGCCGAGGAGGAGCCTGGACAAGGCTGGAGCGAGAGCCGCGGAGGGAAAGGCTGGCCATTCAGGACTTGGAAGAGGGAGCGGAATGTGGGTCCTTCACTGCCGGAAAGTCCGGGGAGGGAAGTGTGGCTGGCCCGTTTCCTCCTGGGGCTACTTGGAGAGGGAACCGGGGACTGCGGAGACTCGCCCTCGGCCGACTTCTCTGGAGCAGAGGGGGGAGATAGAAGCGGAGCTGAGCCTCTTGCCGCTGTGGGCCTGGCTTCAAAGGGGTCCTCTGGAACACCCCCACCCCGCCCCTCTTCACCTTTCGCCTCCACGGCTTTCACTCCAGCCTGGCAGGAACCGGCGCTCTTCTGCTGTGGGCGGACATACTCCTGGTGGCCTGCAGCTCCAGCCCCTGCAAGGTGGAAGTGTTTGCCCTGCGGGGCAGGCAAAAGCCGAAAGAAAGTGCCCCACCGCTTCTGTCTGACATAGAGGCACCTCGCAGCTGGGTCGGACATAGCTGCGGGGTGCGGGACGCCTCTATTTCGACATAGCTGCCGCGGGCGGGGGGGCAAAAGCCGCTTTCTTTTTGCCTCACCAGCCATAAGCTTCACCGCACGTCACTGTCCTCCACTGCTGGAAAGTCCAGGGAGGGAAGCAGGGCTGGCCCGTTTCCTCCTGGGGCTGCTTGGAGAGGGAACCGGGGCTGCGGAGACTCGCCCGCAGCCAGCTTCTCTGGAGCGGAGGGGGGGATAGAAGCGGAGCTGAGCCTCTTGCCGCTGTGGGCCTGGCTTGTGGAGTACCAAAAGGGAGGGGGGCCTCTTGAAACATCTCCCCCCACCCCTCTTCACCTTTCGCCTCCGCGGCTCTCGCTCCAGCCTCGTCTGGGCTGTGGGCTCCTCATTTGAAGAAGTCAGCTTCTTTTTACCACTTTAAATATTCTTCAGGGATTCAGGGAACTATTTCTGTTTCAAACTAGCGAACCAACCAATAATACATACATGTTGCAGTGAATAGCGAGCCTCCTCCTTCTCCCCCACTCCTCTCTCCTCTGAAGCGCGCCCTCCAAAATAACCCGCCCAACGTAAGCATGCTCAACTGCCAACAAGGCATGATTCGCTGCTCCCAGATCAGGAGACAGGAGAATCAGTGCCTCCTATGCATACAATTTTTTTTGCTTTTTAACCCTTTCTTAACTTTTAAAAGGCGAAAAATTCCTTATGCAAAAGAGGCCCCCGAGGTCTCTCGCCTCCTCCTATAGTTAACACTAAGCAGAGACTCCAAGTCACTGTGACTTGGAATCTGGTAGCAACTACCTTGGCTTTAATTATTTTTAAAAAATTCTTTAAAATTCTTTCCTTTTCCTGAGGAGACTGGTGAGGTCCTGCCTCCCTTGCCTCTAGTGACTGCACGTCCCTGGTGGTTGCTGGTTCTGTGAGCTCCCTGGCACTGTCCTTTATAATTTCCCACAATGCCTTGATGTTTTTTATTCCAGTGGCTTTGTCTTTCCTGTCCTTAGGGTTAGGGAAAAAAACTGGTTTCATCTGCAGTCTTTTGGGGGGAAATTGTTAATTTTTTTTTGTGTTTTCCTGGTACTGTTATAGTTTGTATGTGTGTAATGTCCCGCAGTTATCTACATATTAATAATGATCAAGTACTAATAATATTTCCTTATACATTTTAGTCACCTTTCCTTACATAATTGGTGTTTTCTTTCATACTTTTAGATTTCTAATTTCTGTTTCTGTTAGTTAGCAATTGATAAAACAAATCTCACATGAAACAATATTCAAAGCCTTCTTGATTTTAATTGTCAATTTATTCATTCCTGCATATTCTAATATTTATTCATTTTCATATCTTTGTTTTTCCACTGTTGTGCAAACACATTCCAGCAGCTGTTAACATGTATAAAATTAAATGTGTATTTTATTCCCTTTGAAATATACAACCAAATATTACTGGTTTTAAATCCATATCTTGCTTTACCATTGCTTCTAACCATGATACTACTAGCTCTTGAATAGCTACTTGGTCTGTCCTAAGTACTGAACCTAATTCATATATTCCTGTTTTTTGAAATGAGGAATAAATTTCAGAAAAAGAAATCTGTATTGCTCTGTGAATCTACCTATGACATTCATTCTTGATCTAACTTCTTGGATGAAAAACTATATCTTTCCTGTTTGTTGGGAGACATCCTTCCTGAAAAGACTGTACATTGTTGGGTGAAAACAGAGATTCCTTCTGTTACCTGTAGTGTAGTCCTCAGTTTACAACCACAATCGAGTCCAATATTGTTTATTTCTTCTGCAGTTAGTATTATTAACAGGATGAAGAGACAACAGAGTATGACCTCTAGGACAGTCATCTTTCCTATGTAAGTAGCTGTTTTATTGCTTTGTGTGCTGGTTTCATCCTTAATATAGTAGTGCAAGCAATTAAACTCTTCCTTTCTGTATCTCTTTGGCCATTCATTGGAACAAGGTGGTCAGTGGGTGACTTCAACCCACAAAAAGACAGTAATCTCCCTTTGCTATTATTTTGTGTGCTGGTTTCATCCTAATGCAGGGCATGCAATGAAAGAGTTCATTTCTGTGTCTCTTCTTTGTGGAGGCCATTCATTAGAGTCATTGATATTGAAGACTGGCAAGGACAGTCATCTTCCTTCTGTAAGTAGCTCTTTTATTGTTTGTGTACTTATTTTAATCTTATTTAAGTAGTAAGTACACAAAATAATAAATTTCCTTTTTTATATCTTTTTGTAGATCATCCTTTGGAGCAAAGAATTCAGTGACATCGTCTGGGCCACCCCCACCCAATCACATGACTGCCAAGCCACTCCCATCCAGTCACATGGCTGGCAAGCCACTCCTACCAGGTCACATGGCTGGCAAGCCACTCCCACAAAGCAGGCCACACCTACAGAAGAGATTCCAAAAAATTTTTGAAACCACCACTGGCTCCATCCCACTCTATGTTCCCCAGGCTGCTGACAGAACCAGGTCTTCGCACCTTCCGGAACAGTGTTAGAGTGGGAGCCATTCTAATCTCTGGGGAATGATGTTTCAGAGAGATGGAGCCACTATGGAGAAGGCTCGCCAGGTGTATCTCCCTAGGGTATGGGACCAGCACATTCCTTCTCTCCCCGCTTTAGTGGACAGGTAGATGTGAAGCTTGAGTTTCACATAATTTTCTGAGCCTCGTGATTGGCCAAATACATTCTGTAGTCTAAGGCAAAGCAGAGCCTGGTGCTCATTATCTCTATACCATGTTGAGCAATTGACTAGACAGCCTCTAAATCTTAAATCAAACTGGTGATGAGTAGCATTTTACATCAGCAACAGGCCAGGAAAGCTAAGTCGAAAAGAGAATTGGTTGGAGGCAGAGTTCTGCCCTTCCCCAGGGGGGGAAATAACAAGTGGACTGCCTCCACTGCATCCAAGAATTAGCTAGCTAAAGCGGAGGCTTCATTGGCAAAACATAAAGTCAAGAAGGAAGGAGTCCTGCAGAGCTTTCAATGATGGACTCTCAATGTTCTCCTTTCTAACTACCACATTGATGTTGCAGTTGGAGAACGTGGCTCCTTACTGTAAATTCCAGATTATGTGGAGACCAGCCAGCAGGTTTTATTCCTCTAGGTCAGGGATGACAAACTCAAGGTCCCGGGTGCTTAGATCTGGCCCACAGGCTGCCCTAGAAACAACAAAGGACTGGCTTCCTGCTGCCCTCTGCCAGTGAAAACAAAGCTCAGGGGGCCGGAGGCTGTCATGGCTGAAATGGAGCTCAAGACCCTGTTTTCACTGACAGAGCACTCAGGCCACCGCAGATGCCCCCAGCATGAGTGACATCAAGCTGGCCATGCCCACCCTGGCCCCCGAGGTCAAACAAATCCTGATGTGGCCCTCAATGAAGTCAAGTTTGGCACCTCTGCTCTAGGTAGAACAACAAGAGAAATCCGATAAAGAACATTTGGAAAAGATAAAGCGAAGGAAAATAAATTAGTCAGAAACTATTACCCCAGGGGTGAAACTTCCTGGTTCAGCCTGGTTTGACCAAAACGGCAGAGATGATTTTTTATCAGTAGTAAAAAAAAAAAAAAAAGGTTCTGAGGATCGCACAACTCAACTGTGAGCAACATGAGCGTCAAAAGCTTTTCCCTCCACTTTTTAAAGCATTTTTTCCTGCCGGTTCACGTGAACCGGCAGGAAAAAAACTCCTTTAAAAAGTGGGGGGGAAAGCTTCCAACAATTGTGCAGCTCACAGCTGATCCATGTGATCGTCAGAAGTTTTGCCCCCCATTTTTTAAGCATTTCTTTCCTGCCGGTTCAGACAAACTGGCAGGAAAAAAAAATGCTTTAAAAAGTGAGAAAAAAGCTGGCTACACCCACCCAGGCACATGACACCCCCCCACACAAACCACGCCCACAGAACCAGTGGCAAAAAAAAAAAGATTTCACCACTGTGTTACCCCCAAGGTATAGAATGAGCATCAGGATGGCAGAATAGTCCAGCAAGACATTTGCTTATTGGATTTTGTTTCTCTTTGAGTAAAGAAAGGTACAATCGCCATTACTCAACAGTCTGGTCCCTGGACACTAACAAGATGAAAAGGCGATTTCTTCAAGATTCTTCTGAGAATTTAATAATATACAATCAGTAAACCATATAGAGATATCAAATTTCAACTACCTTGAAATATAGATTTTTGAAATATATTCCATGTTGTTAAAGAAATTCAACTGAACAAAGATGCAGCCCTCCCGATCACCCCAAAATTCAACAATATTTTGAAAGTTGCTAGTAGTACAGTATCTTATCATAGAACTTATTTTTTATTTTTTTTCTCCTGGGCACAAGTACTGTTATTTTTTTAACACAGGAAATGCTTCTATAAAAATTTTAAAGAACAGCATTCCTATATTTATGATCTTTATCTAACAAAAGCCTGCTGAGTGTATTTTCATTAGAAAGAGCTTGTCTGCAGAGTATGGTGGAAATGTGATTATTCTGATTAACAAGGCTTTGATTTTTCACATTTACATTACTAGATTTAAAATGTTGGTTTAATAACATATGACGTATGAAATATTGGCATCTTCAGACTAATGCATACATTGATGCTGCCTTTGGAAAATCACTTAAAATTGTTCAATTCAATAGTGAGCCATTTATTCATTGTAGGAAGCAATCACAAGAATGAAACAAGCTTTTTGCTCCATGTCATTGATTGTTTTTCATTCTTAATCATACAATGAGTCATTTGAAAATCAATTTGATGTAGTCGTTAAAGCATCAGGCTAGAAACCTAGACCTCCTTTCCGCTCTAAGCCAGCTAGTTGACCTTGGGCTATTCTCTATCTCTCAGCCTGAGATAAAAGGCAAGGACAAATCATTTCTGAAATCTCTCCAAGGAAAACTGCAGCATCCTGTTGAGGCAGTCACCAGAAGTCAATGCTGACTCAAAGACATGAGAGGAGAGGAGAGGGGATGGGAGGGGAGGGAAAAGAGAGGGAGAAGAGAGAGAAGAAAGAGAAGAGAAATAATCCATTGCTGGATAAATAGAATTTAGCCTTCTTAAGAACTAGTAGATCCTTTAGCACTCAGCTATGTGTTTAAGGTGATCAGAATGTGGAGGCTTCTATCTTCCATCTACCCAAAACTCTTATTGCCCATTGTTTAGATTATCTCTAGCTTTTCCTTCCAACGATAGAAGAAAAAGCATACAAGCAATATTCTTCTTAATTAGAAGATACAATCTGCTCGTTTAAGCCAAGGGTGGGACAGCTGTTTGGTGGCCAAACCATGTAACATTTGGAGGAGCTTAAGGTCACACAGTGGATAGGAAACCTCATACACGTAGGTGGGACTAAATTTGGAAAACAGTTTGAGAGAGTTATTTTAGTAGGGCTACCAGATCTGAGTTGTAAAAATCTAAACACTCGTTAGATGGCCGCAACATATGAGAATGATCTGTATCTTTTTGCTGCCATCCTGTGGTTATCTGTGTATTTGCAACCAATATATGGTACCCTAATTTTGGAATGTATACTTCTGTTCCGGGTTCATGTATTCTGTCTCATCTCTTTGCCCAGATTCCCAAGGGTTTTTCCATATGCAGTTACAAGAGGGGCCCTGGCTGCATCAGCCTGGAGTAGCCAGTAGGAGTTAGGCAGACCTCAGACCTCAGCTACATCGTTAACCATGTTGTTGTGCTAAATCATGTTCATGGGGAAATTGTATTAGAAGGAGAGGAAAAAGGCTACCTTAGTACTGAAAGAGATAAAGAGAACATAAAGCTCCCTCAGCTGTGGAGTGAGGATGCTTGAAGACAATATAATGAAAACATAGCATAAAACAGCAGTAACCAGGGCATGCTCATGCCAATTGAGATATGTGTGTGTGCTGGGGATTAGCTCTAAAATGCTCAGTGCATAGTTATCTCCGTCTAACCGGCCAAGTACTCAAGAGGACAAAAGTTCAATCTATACTTCAAGCATGATTTTTCCCCCTTACTTTCTTGTATTTTACAATGCAGTTTTCTGCAGGGACCTTAATAACAACATATGAAATAAATAAAAAGTAAAGGTTATTACTTTTAAATCTAGAGAGGAGAAATAAATGGAAACATTAAGCATAATAAATTGCCTGTATCTTAGCAACTGTACAGAGAATAGCTCCCTGGTTTCTTACAATTTGATGGTTATCAGTAGTTCATGCAAACAGACATTTCCATTTAAGAATTGAAAAGAATTTCTTGTCATTTTTATAGACTACCACTGAGTTTTGGATTCACTGTGGTGTTCTCTAGATAATGTTTTTCCTCCACTCATAGGCTCTCTATATTGATTAAATCCCCTCTGAAATACACCATGCTATAGCTCTAGGTTCCTATGCATCCTGTGAAAATATTGGAGAAATAAATTTTCAGCTCAGAAAGGCACAAATATCCATTAGCATCTTCAAAATGGACAAAGAGATCAATAGTAACAATCCTAGGTTTCATTTTCATACAAACCAGGACTCCATTGGTTTCAAAGTTTTTTAAAGCATAGATTACGAGGTACAATGTACAGAACATTAAAAGCAGCAAAACTGATCTCTATATTTCTGGAATACATACCGTAGTTCATGACAACCAAGCCCTTCATCTTTCCTAAACTCCAAATGATATTAAATGGTACAGAAATAAATTATTGAATATTTTGAATATTTACAGAATGGAAGCAAGATTAAAACTGATGATGTGAAATTCTCAGATGACAAAGATTCAACCTTATCCAAAGAATAATTAAATCATTCTTCTGATAAAGCTTGAGAAAATCTGTTAAATTCAGGATGGGTTTTTATATGAATACAACACTAAAGAACATTGCTAACAAAATATAGAGCTGTGCAATCTTTGTAAGGTGCTTTCCTTTTATGAAGATCTGAATGGCACTCCCCAAAGCTTATTTGAAAAGCAAACTGAGCAAATCTAAGATTAAAGAGAAATTGGATTACTTTTATCATCAATAATATTTTGATCTAGTATTGTTATTTGATTATTTTGGGATGCCTAATACAATTCTTGCAGACTCCCTGGAGTTCTTCCAGAGTTCTAGGAGAGCAAGCAGCAGAAAAACTGACTCCTAACTGTTGCATCTTTGTTTGATCAATAGAAAAGACACAAAAATAGCAACAAAGTAGAATTTGTTTTCAGGATTTATAAGATTCAGCCACTATAGTTAACCTTCAATATATTAGAAAGGATCTTGCTTAGAGAAGCTGCTCAAATGCAGTGTTGGCTTTGTGCCCTTCGAGGCAGTAGTGGGATTCATTTTTTTTACTACTGGTTCTGTGGGCGTGGCTTGGTGAGCATGGTGTAGCTTGGTGGGCGTGGCTTGGTGGGAGTGACAGGGAAAGGTTACTGCGAAATCCCCATTTCCTCCTGTTCATCTGGGACTCGGGAGGCAGAGAATAGATGAGGGTGGGGCCAGTCAGAGGTGGTATTTACCGGTTCTCCGAACTACTCAAAATTTCCGCTACCAGTTCTCTAGAATTGGTCAGAACCTGCTGAATACCACCTCTGCTTAAAGGTTACAAAATAAGTAGACTTTGAAAGGACACAATTTTGCCTGTGTGGATGATCTAATTTATTTGCAGAAGGCAAATACATTAAAATCCATATTGGATGAGGATTCCTTCAGCACATTTCTATTGAGTCTTCCTGTTACAAATGAGATAATTCAAAAAGAAACTAGAATGACCCAATTATGTTTCAAATTTACACACATTACACCCAAAAAAATCTGTTTATGGAATTTTATCAGAACCATGATGACACATGTTAGAAGTTGTGTTAAGTGGGGAATGAGAATTGCCATACTGTCACAGCTGGATGCAAAATATATATTAGAATTTTTGGAGTAATAAAAATGAAGGCACTACTTTTCATCTTGACATTTAGATTAACTGACTGATTAATCTTGATTGGGCCAAAGGGCTACAGACAAAAAGCATATTAACAAAGTAGTTTTGTTTTAAGTTTTAAAAAAATCATAATAATTATGTTTCTTGAATAAGACCTTTTAATGTGATTTCTTTTAATATTAGACTGAATACATCACAATACTGTATTTTCAAGTCAAACGCTGGATTTCATTACTGAAGGTATTAAAATAAGCCTCAATATTACTGATATAAAACATGAAAACTTCAAAACAAATGAGAAGTTTTCAAGCAATTAAACAATCCTCTTCTTGTGCCTTGGAAGGGCATATTTCATCAAGATCTCAGTCTTGCCAAAGATACTTTATATTCTGCAGATTAATTCCCTTCTTTGGTAAGGATGTGAAATAGGTTTTATTGAAGTAAGGAAGATTATTGGAATTTCAAAGTGTTCTCAGCTATAAAAATGTTCAACACACAAATATCCTATTTTAAATACATAAACCTCTGTTATCCAATACCTGGCCTTTTTTCAAGCAATTACAGTGGAGATAAATGTCATTTTCCAAGCAATTGATTTACTACAGAAATTTTGCCTCCAAAGACTTGAGGGCCCAGAAAAATAGTTATTTACCACATAAAAGTTAAAGGTATCCCTACCAATTTTACTCTGCTAATCTTTGCCCACTATTGGGGGGTGGGGGGAGAGTGCTCATCTACTTTTGAAGACCATTGACCCAGCACTGTCTAGTACTGTCTAAAGACATTTCTGCATTCACATGGCCAGAACAACAGAATGTTGTTACCTTGCCACTGAAGTGATATCTATTTATTTACTCATATTTGCATGCTTGTGAACTGCTAGTTTGGCAAGAGTGAGGATGGCAGCTCACCCCATCACATGACGCTTGGGTCTCGAACCTGGGCTGCCGGCTTTCCAGCCAACAAGCCCACCATCTTAACCATTGAGTCACTATGCCACCATTTATGAAGCAGAAATGTATTATTTATTTACGAGGGAAATTAATATTGTGACTATTTGTTCAAAGTCTTCTAGGCTCTTTACCAGGAATTAATAACAACAGTAGGTAAATTGAGATATTTTCCTCTACAAATAGAATATCTATCTTTGATAAGATTTCCATTTTCACCCATTTTTCCTTTCACTTTTCTTATCTGTGCCACTCCTGTACCATTCTACAGGAAGCTCAAAATCTCCTGAAAAAGTTTCTACACACATCAGTGGAAGGAAGCTTAAAGAAAAGAGGAAAAGCAACAATGTGCTGTTGTTGTTTTTGGTTTGTCCCCCCACCCCCAATTGTGAGCAGAATGTCACTGGGAACAACATCTAGATGAGGGATGTCAAACTCAAGATTGGGGGGTGGGGGTGGATCCAGCCTACAGAGTACTTATATCTGGCTCATGGGGCCATAATGGAAACAGTGAAGGCCTGGCCTGTGGTGCTAATGCCAGCAAAAACAGCTGGCATTAGCACCACAGGCCATGCCCTCCTGCAACCCTCTGCCAGTTAAAACGGAGCTTGGGAGGGCTGCATGCAAGCTCTGTTTTCACTGGTAGAGGGTTGCAAGAGGGTGTGGCAGCTACAAAGGGAGCTCAGGAGCCCGTTTTCGCTGGCAGAGTGCTTGGGCCGCCACATTCACCCTGGTCCTGAAACGAATGGTGTCAAGCTAGCCACACCCACCCTGGCCACACCCCCAGACTCCTCCCAAGGTCAAACACAACACTGAGATGGCCCTCAATGAAATTGAGTTTGACACCCTTGATCTAGATCCAAATGAATATAATCAATATTTGACTAGCAGAATAACAATCACTCTCTGTCAGCCCAACCAACCTCACAAGGTTGTTCATAGAAGGAAAATAAGAGGAGGAAAGAGTACTGTGTGTTGAGCTGTTTATAAAAATAATAAAGGTGGAATAAAAATCTACTAAATATAATGAATTTAAAATCTCAACAAAAAAGCAAAGAGTACACTTTTAAGGCAGTGGTCTCCAACCTTGGCAACTTTAAGACCTGTGGACTTCAACTCCCAGAGTTCCTCAGCCAGCAAAGAACTCTGGGAGTCTTAAAGTTGCCAAGGTTGGAGACCACTGCACTAAGGTATTTAAGCTGCAGATAAAAACTTGATAACTGCTCTGTTATTACCAGATACTTGCCTTCTTCCCAGTGCTATACCTTCCTCTTTTAATTGCCATAGGAAATGTCAGTGCTTGAATACTTTCAAAGATCACTGTTGCTACTTTAGGTCTGCTGGTAAATAGCCTTTCCTTCCCAATATTGGATTGTACAAAGAGAGAGGCACTAAGGAAGGGTTTTTTTAAAAAAGGACTTCGCTTTTGGGAATATACTCACAACACCCTTATCTTAAAGAGTTGTATAATTATATACAGGTACAGTATAATTTTTCCATATTTCAAAACTCTTAAAAGGAGGGAGGAGGCCTTCTGAGAACAGAGATTAAATTCAAGATAAATACCCAACTAGAAGTATTATGCTGACTAGGAACTATGGGAATGTCTAATTCAACCCATCTGGAAGGCACCCTATAGGGAAGCAAATTCTACAAAGTGTAATGCACCAGGTCTATCCATCATAGATGTGACCATATGGAGGAACAGTTGTAGCTAAGGCACTTTTCACATATGGACTGGCACATAAGAATTAGTCTGGTGTTTTTGTATCCATAAATTTAAATCATACGTCCATGTAATCACATGTAATCACCATGTAATTATATAACTGCATATTCTGACTACCAATAAATGCAATTTAAAGTAAGTGGGGGAGTTGCTGCTTTGCAAGATAAATATTTTATTTAACATACATTTTTAGTAAATATAAATGCAGGTTTTATGTGTGTGGGAAGTTATCATCCAGCCCTCTCCCAGAAAAAATGAAATATCCTAGGAAATATTGAAAAGGCAGAATGTTTCTCTGGATGTGAAAAGAAGCATGTTTTAAAAGACAGAATAGTTGTCTGTAGCTTCTTGCCCATTCACGCTTTGTCAATGGGCCATTGAGATGGCCAGGCTAGCCCACTTTACATAATAAAGACTTCTCCTCACTGCAGCTGTAGGGGGAAGGGATATTACTCAACTCTCCACATAGCATCTGAGAACTCATCTATACCTGGACTCATCACACCCCTGCATGGCACCATGGGAGTCTGACAACCAGTCAGAATACATTTCTTACACAGGAACAGGAAACAGAGAGGTGGGACTAAACAGGGTATAAAAAGCCTAGCAAGCCCTTTCCTCAGCCCTTCTCTCTTCTTCTCCACCAACGTTGAAGCATGTGATCACCTTTTCTGTTCAGGGCTCAAGCCATGTGGCCCTGTCCAACAATAAACCATCTTTCCAAGCAGCCTCCATGTCTCCAGTGTCTTCTTCCCCACTTGGAGCTGAACCTAGAAGGACATTTCTTTCAAGATGTGCTGGGCTATAGCCAGGCTGTGGCCTTGAACAGTTTTTCTCAGGTGCCTCGCTATTTCTTTTTAATCCTGCTGCCTTGTGGATGGAGCTTTGGCTGCCCAACGGACGTTCTCCCTGGAATGCCAAAAATACTTGACTTGTTATTTGAAATGTATCCCTTTGGTGCTGTGTGTGTGTGTTGTTCAGAAATGTGCAGTTGGCTTGCTAGTAGATTTCTGGAGAGCAAAATTGAATTTGGCACGGGACATGGCTGTTCATATTGCTTCCAGGTGAACTTTAACTTCAGGATCATTTAGCCCTGTGGTATTTAATGGTGGCTGTCAGAACGGCATTGCTTTTGTTTAAATTTAAAATCTGTTTGTTTTGGACTTAAGGAATAGGTAGGCTTTTTTAAAATATCCATGTTATCCTGTTGCTAAGAAAAATATTTTCTCTTTACAAATTCATAAACTATGCATTAAGTATTTGCTTCCTGATATTAATATTTATTCCTAAACTTTAATACTTCCTCTGTAAAATTATTATCTCACTGTCTTTCACAGAACAATATTATTTTCAATTAATTAATTATCAGTTAATTACTGATTAGGTTTACCATTGTTATTCAGAGCAAAGTTGCAGAAGGCAGTTACTGGTCTCATAAACTATGCTACCTCAAAGCCAAATAATCAACTTCATGGCTTAATGCAACATATGAACCATTGTCCATGATTTATGATTTCATCTGTGGTTGAATTAACAAATCACAATTTAGCAAACTGTGACAGTGACAATATTATCAATGCTTGTCCTCTTCTTAATGGCTTCTAAAATAATACCTATCCTGCTTTATTGTTCAGTTCACTGGATTATATATACTCGCTTATTGTTTTTGTTACCATTTTCATTTTGCTAGTTTGTTCACATTTTAAATTTATTTTTAGAAAACACACAATTATAATGCAAAACCATATAAAACTATACATAAAAATGCTTAAAAATGAAACAGTACAATAGAAAAAAGGAAAAGAAGCAAAGTATATCCTAGTAGCAATTATAATACTAGTAGCAATTAACAGTTCTAGTGTGTTTAGATACTCATACTATTCATCCAACCAAAATTACTTTGTATGCATATACCAAATTGTTCCAAATTGGGAGATGAATGCCAATTGTTGGCTTCCAATATTTAATACTTGACAGTAGGTAAGAATGACAATATAATTCTAGATTTGGATAATTTGGAATCCGTCCCATTAACTGGTTATTGCATTTTCTATTCTTGGAATAGAAGAACACCATATTTTTTTTTATAAATAAGGAATTTATTTTCTGAAAACTTTTTTCAGACCTATGCACTTGTTAACCACTTTGAAATCTTTTTTCCTGTAATTTTGATGAAGATATTAATACACTTTATTTGAAAAATCCACCATTTTCCATGTTCTGCAACAATAGTAGAAGAAAAATGCAGATCATTTTACAAAATAGCCAGAAAAATATTAATCAAAATAAAACTTCAGGGGCTGCATTCCAGATTGAGCTTTGTTGTTTTAGTTGTAATTTGATGCTTAAAGAACTATAGTTTCACAGTTACATAATTTGCTTACTAAGGGGTTATTTCAAAGAATTCTGCCACGTCTTATTCAGCAGTAGTAGGTACAATGGGATAAATGCAAAGATTTAGCTAAGTGTCCCAACCATTTCTGCTTATTTCCCAAAGAGATTCTTTTGGGGGGGGGGGGAGGGAGAGACACTAATTAAAATATCTGTGGCAATTCTATCCTATATACTCTATTGGAATAGGGCATTTATTCAATCTCTTATGCAAGAGTATTTTGCTAAAACTTTGAGGAAAAGATGTTCTGTAACTCTCCCTGTCTGTCTGTTCATGCCTTCAAATCAATGTTGACTCCTGTCAGCTGCCTGGATACTCCCTGTAGATTTATTGACAAGATTTTCAGAGGTAGTTTGCCCTTGCTTGCTTTCTTGGAGGGGGAGGGGGAGGGGGAGGGAGGGAGGGAGAGAGAGAGAGGGAGAGAGAGAGAGAGAGACATTAATGCTTTTCTGCACCAAGAAGTAAATTATATTCTTCATATTGCCATACAAGCTTCCCATTTTTTACAATTAACATGAATGCGGTATGTAGATATCACAACATATGCATTATATCATATATCTGTACTATTTTCATAGCTGAACTGATTGGCAAATTATAAAGGTTAGTTACACAGCTATATGTACGCAGGTACATATTTTTGTAATATTCATTTTCCCATTGGTTATGAACAAGCTGATAAAACAAAATTGGGCAGAAAGTATTACATATGTATAAAAAGTATTTAGTTACTCCACTTTAGATTTATTTAATCTCTCAAGCAACACAATTTTAAGTGTTGTACCTTATGATTCTTGATGAATATAGCTTTTCATGTCTTTTTATATACACTGAGAGCATATGCACCAAAAACAAATTCCTTGTGTGTCCAATCACACTTGGCCAATAAAGAATTCTATTCTATTCTATTCCATTCATTCCATTCTATTCTATTCTATTATTCACCAACTTTCAAACTTTAATGGTATTTGCATGCCGCCCACTCCCTAGGGATTCTGGGCGGCTCACAACAATAAAAACATTTAAAACATTTAAAATTACAGAATTAAAATCAACACAACATCAATTTCATCAAATGGGGCTGGAATAATCAACAGCCCCAGGCCTGCCGGACCAGCCAGGTCTTGGTTGCTTTACGGAAGGCCGGGAGAGTGGTGAGGGTCCGGATCTCAGCAGGTAGCTTGTTCCACAAGTCCGGTGCAGCTACAGAGAAGGCCCTCCCTCGGGGAGCCGCCAACTGGCATTGTCCGGTCGACGGCACCCGGAGGAGGCCCAACCTGTGTGATCTTATTAGTCGTTGGGAGGTAAATGGCAAGAGGTCTCTCAGGTAGCCAGGTCCAATACCATGTAGGGCTTTAAAAGTAATGACTAGCACCTTGAAGCGGGTCCGGAGACCGATAGGAAGCCAGTGCAGCTCGCGGAGGATAGGTGTAACATGGGTGTACCTCGGTACACCCATTATCGCTCGCGCGGCTGCATTCTGAACCAGCTATAGTCTTCGGACACTCTTCAGTGGCAGCCCCATGTAGAGCGCTTTACAGTAATCCAGTCTTGAGGTCACGAGGGCGTGAGTGACCATTCAAAGTGCCTCCCGGTCCAGATAGGGCCGCAACTGCTGCACTAGGCGAACCTGGGCAAAGACCCCCCTGGTCACAGCCGACAAATGGTGTTCTAACATCAGCTGTGGGTCCAGGAGGACACCCAGATTGCGAGCCCTCTCCGAGGGGTGGATAATTTCACTCCCCAGGGTCAGAGGTGGAATATCAGGACCATCCTTTGGAGGTAACATCAATAGCCACTCGGTCTTGTCTGGATTGAGTGCAAGCTTGTTCGCTCCCATCCAGACCCTGACAGCCTCCAGGCACTGGCACATCACTTCAACTGCTTCACTGAATTGGCACGGGGCAGACAGATATAGTTGTGTATTGATGATATTTAATCCCGTGCCGGCGTATGATCTCACCCAGCAGCTTCATGTAGATATTGAACAGGAGGGGGGACAGGACCGAACCTTGTGGCACCCCATATTTGAGGGGCCTAGGAGTCGATCTCTGTCCCCCAACCAACACCGACTGCGACCTGTCAGAGAGGAGGAGAACCACTGTAGGACGGTGCCTCCCACTCCCACCTCCCATAACCATCGTAGAAGGATACCATGGTCGATGGTATCGAAGGCCGCTGAGAGGTCAAGAAGCACTAGGATAGAGGAATGATGTCTATCCCTGGCCCGCCAGAGATCATCAGTCAGCGCGACAAAGCAGTTTCGGTGCCGTAACCAGGCCTGAAACCCGACTGAAAGGGATCCAGATAATCCGTTTCATCCAAGGTCCATTGGAGTTGAAAGGCCACCATCTTCTCAACAACCTTCCCCATGAATGGGAGGTTGGAGACTGGACAATAGTTGTTCAAAATGGCTGGATCCAGGGAAGGTTTCTTGAGGAGGGGTCTCACCACCGCATCCTTTAGGGGGTGCGGGAAGGATCCCTCCCAAAGAGAGGTGTTAATAATCCCCTGGAGCCAACCACACATCACCTCCCTGCTGGCAGAGACCAGCCAGGAGGGACACGGATCCAGTAAACAGGTGGAGGCACTCACCGCTCCCATGGCCTTGTCCACTTCCTCAGGAGCGACAAGTTGAAACTCGCTCCATAAAATCCAATCAGGGCCTTCCCCCAGCACCTCGGCTGGTACCATCCAAGTGGAGTCCAGGTCCGTCCGAATCCGAGCGATTTTATCGAACAGAAACTGGGCAAATTCCTCAACTCTACCCTGTAGAGGTTCGTCTGCATCCCTCCCTTTCAAGAGGGAGTGGGCTATCCTAAACAGGGCGGCTGGGTGCGATTTTGCGGATGTGATAAGAGCAGAAAAATGCGCACATTTTGCCGCCCGTATTGCCACTAGATAAGTCCTAACAAAGGCTCTTAATTGTGTTCGGTCGGATTCAGAGTTACTAGCCCTCCATCGTCGCTCTAGGCGTCTCTTTTGGCGCTTCATCTCTCAGAGTTCCTCGGTGAACCAAGGAGCCCTCCTAGATCCACTGCTGTGGAGAGGCTGTAAAGGCGCAATCCGGTTTAGAGCCTCCGCCGCCGCTGTATTCCAAGCAGCGACCAAAGACTCTGCCAGACTGCGGGCCAGAGATTCAGGTATCTCCCCAAGTGCCGTCTGACATCCCATAGGGTCCATCAGGCGCCTGGGACGGAACCACCTAATCAGTTCCACCTCCCTACAGTGGGGGATTGGTTTCCGGAAGTCAAGCCTCACCAGGAAGTGATCTGACCATGACAGGGGCAAGATCTTAATGCCCCTCAACCCAAGATCACATCTCCACTGCCCCAAAAGAAACATGAGGTCGAGCGTGTGACCCGCTGTATGGGTCGGACCCTGAATTCCTTGGGTCAAGTCCATGGCTGTCATGGAAACCATGAACTCCCGTGCTCCATCAGAGCGTTTGCCGAGCGACAGCAGGTTGAAATCCCCCAGCACTATAAGCCTGGGGAACTCAACCGCCAGCTCGGCTACTGACTCGAGAAGCACAGGTAGGGCTGTTGTAATGCAGTTGGGAGGTAAGTACGTTAGTAACAACCCCACATGACCCCCAAGGTCCAACTTCACCAGAAGGGACTCACACCCGACAATCTCCGGAGCAGGGACCTGCGAGGAGCTAGAGACTCCCGGATGATGACAGCCACTCCCCCCCACTTCTCTGATGTCGCGACTGGTGGAGCACCCAAAAACCTTCTGGGCACATTTCAGTGAGGGGGACTCCTCCCTCATGGCCCAGCCAGGTTTCAGTAATACATGCCAGGTCTGCCCCCTCGTCTAATATTAGGTCCCGGATGAGGGGAGCTTTATGAATCACAGACTTGGCATTTAGCAACAGCAGCCTGAGACCAGGGCCCTGAGAACTTTCGCCATCTGATCCTGGAGTGGAGCTGGTAGGGCTGGAAGGGGGGATTGCTGTAACGTAGCGAACCCGCCTTCCCCAATAATGGCTATCCCTGTAGCTCCCAACAATGACCGGGATGCACCGGCCCATCCCCGCACCCGTCAGCCCCACTTCCCGTAGCCTCCGTTCTCCCCGGCAGGCCATTTAAACCACACATTCTGGGACGAGAGGCGAGTCCAGGCCCCCATCCACTTCTGCTGCTGCATTCAGTGGAGGGGGCACCAGGTCGCACTCTCAATCCCCTCATACACACCGGCCAACCATTCTCCACATGCATACCCCACTGAAAGTAAAATGCTAAAATATACAATAGAAACAGATAAAAATTTAAAACTTAAGTCTAAAGCATGTGGGAACATTCTCTCAGCCATCCATACCAACATGCACTCCTACACTCAACAATAAAGATGGGCGCCGTTCTTGAGCTGACAGGCAATTGGCGCAGCGTGAAGATAAATAAGTCAGTAATAGGACAAGAGAGGAAAGTCTTTACCCTCAAGGGCTTCTCCTCCGCTGGATCAAGTAGAAAGGGACAAAGTTCTACAGTTTAAAGTAGATGGGGGTTAATCCCGGTTGAAGGGGGAGAGGGCAAATTCCCTACCCACGCCCTTTTTGTCCTCCGCTTTCCCTTTCTGCAAGAATTGTAAATATAAAATGGCATGCAAGGCTCTCGGTGAGGACGGAGATCGAAAAACTCCATGGCCGAGCAGCAGCAGTCAGAGTGGCAAGCGTGAGAGCGGTCGAAAGGTGGAAACAGTTCAGGGAGGCAGCGTTGTCTGAAGAAGGCAAGCCAGGAACAATCACGGATGGTAGCGGTAGTGGGAGTCGGAGGTGGGAGTCGGCCACGGTGATCACAAGCCAGAATTATAGCAGCCGATCCGTGGCAGTGATAGTTAGATGGTAATTAAAGTCAAAAAGGCCGCGATGGAAGGGGGGAGGGAAATCGCGCTAGGGGCAGCAACGGCGATGGCAAGAAGGCCAGTCGCACGGGTCCATAGCGGAGCAGTGTTAAATTCACCAACCCCCCAGGGCGGCAGCACGACCCAGCGGCGTCCCGCCAGCAAAAAACAAGGCCACAGTTCTCCAAACTCAGCCAACAAACTGCCACCAGATGGAAAAACCATCGCCCGCAGGGACGAACGGGAGGGGGGGCATCCAAAAATCGTTCATCAGCACCCCCAGAGACCGTCCACAGCCGCCAAAGTAATGCCCCCAGGTGTCACTCCGCGGCCAAACGCAGCCAAACGCTGTCCTGAATTCGAGTTGGGCTCATTGCCAGCCGGAGAACCGCCGTTCATGAGGGGGGGCGCCACCTGAAGGCCGCCCAACACCATCCGACAACACCGCAAGACTGCTCAAAGCCGCAGGGCAGCACTCCCAAAGCAATCGACCAAGCGCCGTCCCGAATTCGGCCAGGCTCGCCGCCAGCTGAAAAACTGCCGTCCATGAGGGGGGGCACCGCCCAGGCCACTCGATGCCGTCCGACAACGCCGAAGTCCTCCCCAAAGCTGCCGGGGCAGCGTTTCCCAAAATAGTCACCCCTCCAAGATCGTCTCGATTTCTCCTCATGGAATTCCACTCTGCAAGGGGTCTAGCGTTCAGGAGAGGCTCAATTCTGAGCAATTCAAACTCTCTTCCAGCCAGAGCGAAAAGCTCAGGCAGCCATCTTCCCCTGCGCAGGCGCACAACTGCCCAGGATATAAAGGAACTTTATATTACAGTACATGCAATTTACACATAGTAATTAAATGTCATTTCTCATATTTCCTATCCCACAAATTATTGAGCTAATATCATTACAGTAAATATGTCTCTGTATCATATATTTAAAAATTTCTGTCATCATGAGGCATAATTGAAAGGTCTTGTAATAAATAATAAATGACTTCTGTTAGGAATTTTCATTCATTTCTTTTCTTGAAGAATTTCAAAAATCTTTTACTTATTAACTATTTCCACTATATAGTTAATCAAGAGTTAATCAGGAGTCAGATTTGATAAATATATAAAACATTGATTGTGTCAAGCCTGAATTTCCTTAAATTCTCTTTCAAATAATGCAACAAAAAATATTCCCAGTTGAAAGAAACTTGTTCACCTTTAGCTGTAAATCCATGACAGTAGGCTTGCTCCAAAGAGTGTCACGTTATGATACATATGGAGATGTTGTGCCCTCCATTTATTAAGGGATAAGGTTGTTTTTCCTTTGAGCAGGAAAAAGAATCCATGTAATTTTCTGCTTGTCCCCTAAAGCACATTCATCAACATTATTTCAAATCAGAACCCAGCTATAAAACTATGCATTATGACAGTTCCTCTTTATTTACGAACAGTAAATGGCCTCAGAAACAATCATGGAATATATCCAGGAATTAGGATTAAAACTCTTCTCTGATGCAAGACAAACCCCCACAGGCAAAATAATTCTTTTAATACGATTTTATACATCTTACTCAGTAGTATCTCTGATCAAATCTACCACAGTTAATTGTGCTCGGCTGGCTGAGTCACATTATATTCTTGTAAACCAGTACTTACATGGCTTTATCTGAAACCCCAGAGAAAAGATATTCTTTTTGCTGATTAGTAGACAATAAAACACTTAAATAAGTCTGTTGAAAAATGTTAAAACATAGGCATTTTGTACAAAAAGTAAATTAATGATTCAAAATTGAAAATCATATTAGAAAATGAACCAAATTTAAAAAATAACTGTGGAATGTGGGAGGGTTATTGATCCTGGTAACATTTTAGGAGCAGCTATGACTGACTATGTCTGCATTCAGTTCATAAATATTTCCACAAACCCATTGAAATGCCAGGGAATATTTATTTTATTTATGTGATGTACAGTGAAGATAAACAGTTGTTATAGTTTCCATTTTGTTGTCAGGCGCTACCGGGAGAAATTAAAAATAAATGAACACATTAAAATGTCCATAATGGGATTTGGACAGACACCAAAGCAAATAATGCAGTAACACATTGGAGGTTAAAAACATTTTCTTTCTTTTTTTTAAGTACGGCTTTTCTGGTAGAATGGTATTACACAGACAATAAGTCAGAGTAAAGTTTGCTTGTCACTTCCGGTGAAATTGGTGGATTTAAATCTCTATTCTCCATTTCAGACATGCTTATGAACAAAGCAAGAAGGAATTTAACTATCTGAATTAACTATCTTAACTGTCATCCATATTTATGTCAAGTGACATAAAGTATGCAAGAGGGTGAGAAGAAATATTGCTTTGCAGAGAAACAGTTATACGGGTTGGGTATGGATTAAAAAGGCAATGTATTCATTATCTCCATTCTTTTGGCCAAGTACAGATAGTCCCTGACTTACAACCACAATTGGGACCATAATTTTGGTTGCTAAACAAGACAATTGTTAAGTGAATCCTTTTTTGCTACAGCTGTTAAGTGAATCATTGCAATGAAGTATGCAGTCATGAAGCAAATCCGGTTTCCCACGTTGACTTTGCTTATCAGAAACTAGCTAGGAAGATCACACAGTGGAGTCCCTATGACCTTGGATGCTGCAACTGTTGAAATACATGCCATTGGCTGAGCACCCAAAGTTTGGCCACATGACTGTGGGGATGCAGCAGCGATCATAGGTGCAGGAACTAATCTTAAGCTCACTTTTATTCAGTGCCATTGTAACCTCAAATGGTTGCTAACAAAAATGGATGTAAGTCGAGGACTACCTGTAATGGAACAGTCTTCCACCCAATACAGAGGGTAGAAGGAATGGCCTTGAAGAACAGGAGGAAGAGCCACTATTAAGGCAACAGGCAGATAAAAGAGGCCTGAGCCCAGGCCAAGAAATAATCTGAAAAAACAAATCTGCAAAGGGGGAGGGGCAGGTAGAACATGCAGACTTGCAAGATCCTCTTCCTCTTGTCACCCAAAAAAATAATAATAATAGTCCTGACCTACATGGCATTGGTCTCTTTGTCAGATCTACCTTGTCAGGCTGACCTACACTCAGCTCTTTTTCTACAATGTATGCCATTGCTGTTTTACCAGGAAAAAAACAAAGTCTAGAAAAACAGAAATATTGAACAATAGCAATAGCAATAGCAGTTAGACTTATATACTACTTCATAGGGCTTTCAGCCCTCTCTAAGCGGTTTACAGAGTCAGCATATCGCCCCCAACAATCTTGGTCCTCATTTTACCTACCTTGGAAGGATGGAAGACTGAGTCAACCCTGAGCCGGTGAGATTTGAACAGCCGAACTGCAGCTAACAGTCAGCTGAAGTAGCCTGCAGTGCTGCACTCTAACCACTGCGCCACCTCGGTAGTATTTTTCCCAGGATGAATATGTAGGCATTAGACATGAATTAAAAACAAAAACAGATTTGGGTTCAGGCAACTCTATAAAAGACAAAAGGAACAAAAAAAATATATTGCCGAAGTCAGGCAATGAGAAAAGGATGAGTTAGGTATTCTCGTATAGTGTGGAGTTATGTTTATGTAGCCTGGAAGGAAAGCTTACAGGCCTCATATAGCAAATACACTAAAAATGTTTCTCTCAGGTCCAGGACAAAACTGTAATGAAGAATGTATTAGTGTAGAGGAAAGCAATACAGTTCTCATTTTGGCATTTAAAGATATCCCCAACCCCTGTCTCAGAATGACAGACCATTAATCGCCTGCCTTGAATGGTATATCTACATCACACACAAAAAGGAAAATGGAAGGATATCGAAAACAAATAAGCAATGGCTAAGCCAAAATTATGCTGGGGAATGAGAATGATGTAGGAACTGAGCTGCGATTCTATCAAGTTTTCTGGATGAGGTTTATCAGGTTAGCTTACTTGTTTGGGCACAAACGAGTATCTCATATTAGTAGTTGACATTGTGCTAATTAAAAAAAAAGGACGAAATGGGAGCTCTTGGGAATCAGAAACATTTTCTGGTCTTCTTCACTTGCTTGCAGTTGCATGACTCTTGGCTCCTTCAATTACTTTGCATCATTAATCAGTGATGAGAGAAGCCAAGAACCAGTTAACTGAAATCCAACTAGCTATTGAAGTACATTTTTTATCCTTCTATGGATAGCAAGTCATCAGTTCAAGTTCTTTAGAAAATTAAACAAAGGCATTGGAAATGACTCATGTCAACTTTCAATTTACTAGCTGTTTTTGTTTTCAGTGGATTGCTGTAAGTGGTTGGTACACTAAGCTCTTTAAGGAATATAATTTTATATTAGCAATTTTACCACTAGATTTCTAAGAATCAGAGGCCATACATTCAGACTGGTCCAATCTCCAGATTTTTCAAAATCACCCTGAAAACATAAGGAAGTGAGGACCTGAGATCTGAAGATTTACTAAGGCTATGCCCTGCTTCAAATTCAGTTCCAAAAAATTGCTTCAGAACATACAAGAAAGTAAACATCACAGCACCTGGAATCACATAGAAATCACAAAGAGCAGGTGTGTGAATGTTGGAAAAGCCATAATTGCTTTAAAGATCTGCAGACAAGTGCATCATACTTTGAAGCAGTTGTCTAAATTATTTCCCAAAAACTGTACAGCTGTAACATTATGACTCCCTTCCCCCGCCGTGTCCTGTCAAGGGGAAGGAAACCATTCATGTCCAAGATCAGGAAGATGTTCTAAGAAGCAGTAGAATGATGAAAACAAGACAGTTACAAAGCTGTTTTGCCTGGCATCTAGCTAATGCTATAGCATTCACTCATGTTTATTACGTCGGGGGGGGGGGGGGGGAACGGGACTATTCAGACAATACTCTTGCACTTGAGTACAGTCCAAAACAACTATCCAATTCTGCTTGAAAGAAAACTAACATATATGCAATATGACAGTTCCAATCTTTCATTCAGATGACTGGGGCTTCAATCTATGCCTGTATACTACTAGTTGTACCTGCCAAGTGTATGTCATGATGGAAATAGCATTGGCTCTGTAGATTTGGGAATTCAGAAGCTGATAGTTATGAACCTGCCTAGGAATCTCCTTCAATGTTCAATTAAGTGCACAGATAGTATATGGAAAAGTTGGATGTTTTCCATTGGCCACATTCTTACATACTTCAGACATAGCCATTTTTCTCACACTTCATCAGAAAAGGCAATTTTGAGAATATGAGATGACTTAGAATATATTTTATTGCCAATGAATCGAAACGATCTTGCCTTCTAGAAGCCCAGGTTCCCTGGGGAGCAACCCAACATTACATTGGTTACTTGCTTGCATGTCCAGGGACAAGAAGCATTCCTGAAAGCTTGCCTGAGAAATGCAACAGGAAAATTGCTAGTATGACAATGGTGCTTAGCTGTTTTATGTGGTGAAATACTTTCCAGCAAATTCTTGTTTTTCTTAGAGTTATATGCTGAAGTATGGAAGGGATCAAGAGTTCAAGATCTTATGTTGAAAAGAGGCTATCAAAAGACATTTGGATCTGAGCTAAGGATTTTTTGCACACATTGAAGGCTAATTAAGAGCAGGACCGACCTGCTTGTCATCTGTATTGATAAGAAAAATGCATGGGAACATAACCTCTAACTTAATTGGAAGGTCAAGTTTCTCCATGAGGTGGCTAGACAGTCTGTAGATTGACTTAACTATACCACTGTGAAAGTAATATCCCCCCCCCATTGACCCCGCATTCTGACCAGGCTGTTATCAAAATGAGCCAACAGCTGGCTCCAACACTAATTCTTTATGTTGCCTCATTTAGATATATGTCCCCATACTGTCCAGAGCCTGGAAGAGGTTGACTCCACAAAGACAGTATATCAGGAATAGTCCTGCTTGACAGGAAATGTGCTTTCCTCAGTTATAATCCAACCATTCCAGAAAAGAGTTTGCAATACAACGCTCTTCTGGATTCCATAACAATAGCAACTGTGAAGGAGGCCTTTTCTTTAAACAAAATTTTTAATAGTGTGATACAGTGGTGGCTTCCAGATCCTCTTGCAATCTTATGGTGCAACAGGGCCCAGCGTTCACCACATGAATGCGCACAGCACACGCACGCACGTGTGCAGTGCACGCATGCATCCTTACCTCCTGCGATGCTCCACGATGCCTCTGCGATGCTCCAGCTGTTCGGCAGAGGTTGCACAGGCACTGTATGCTCCATGCACATGTGCGGAAGCACCAAAGAGCTCAAATACAGGTAAGGATGGTGGGCAGGTGGGCCCTCCAGAGCACCGTACCGGAATGGTACCCGGTGCTCCTGGCAGACACCGGTACGCCTATACCGGGGCGTACCACCTGCAACCCACCACTGATATGATACTCAATAATGCTTTGGTCCTAAAAGCGCCTTGATTGATCGATTGATGGCTGATTCTCTTACTTAAATCACTATGCAGTTTTGTCTCAAAGAGGCAGATGTATATCCAGGCCTTCCCAAGAAGTGCTTTCAGAACAGGGCATTGCAGCTGGGAGCCCAGAGCATCAAAACTACTCTGGGTAGCAAAGTTGGAGCTGACTCAGTTGCATAGCTGCCTGACCAAGAGGAAAAGAGAAGGAAGAGAGGTTCAAGAAGTACTTTGAAGAGTATTGAATCTGTTGGGCTTCATCAACCTTTGATAGAGATTAAGGAGACTGCAGCATACAGAGGACATAGATGCATGTTCAGGATTGGCAATCCGGTTTCAAACCAGGGTAGTTTTTAATTAACTCAAGATAGGCAGCGAGAACTTCTGTCAGGAATATCTGTAACAGAAGGAGGTCAAAAAGGTTGAGATAGCAACTGCAGTTGTGCCATTGGAGCTACCCCTTGCTATATGTATCGTGTGTTGTGCACATAAAAAGCAGGCAAAACTTCAACTATATGGTTATGGACATCCTTTTGTCTAGTTTAGTCCTTTCCTGTAGAATCCCTGACTTCAGATAATAGTGGCCAATTACCCTGAGAAAAGAGGAAAAAGGTTGTATATCCTTAAATATGTATCTGCACTATAAACTTTCACCAATTTTATAATACTAATAAGTATAAAGCTTTCTGCAAAGAATCCCAGGAAAGATAATTTAATGCATGCTAAGACTCTTGGTTAGAGTTTCATAGACTCTCCTGACAGCACTACGTGGTTTTCTAAAGTGGAAAAAAGTCATTTCAAGTGGTTTATGATGTTATGAGGTAGATTATGTTCAGTTCAAAATGAAGTGGTTAAGAATCCCTCTGAAAGCAAAATATTTGGGAAAAGAAGAGGTGATTGTAAATCTGGTTTGGAATTTCAGCTGTTAACGTTACTGACCCAAAGCAACAATTAACTGGAGTTTCCAATACTGGCACCTTCTGATGTAATTGTCCTGGGGTGATCAGCAATATTATTGCGCTGAGATCAACAATATGCTATTTCACTGGCTCATTGGAAAGCCAAACTGCTGTTGCTCTGTTTTTTTGTCTGTCTGCGTTTTCCACCCCTTTAAGTACAAAGCTCTTTATAAATACTCTTTCCCTTTTAAATGTGGATAGCAAGAAACAGCCTGTTCTGAGGTGACTGGAAATGGCAACATCTAGTGCTAAAAAATTAATTTCCCATTAGCCAATGCGTTTTAAGAGTCTCTGGGGAAATTCTTTTGAGTACCTCCGGCTGACAAGGCACTATTTTCACTCAGGATTCAATAGTTTATGTAGCACTGTGTGAGCTACAAATATCCAACTGTATAAAGGAACCTCACATGAAAAATTTAAATGTAAATGGTCACTATCTCTGCCATGATTTGATTCAAAGGGCTTTAATTATATTAATTATCCTAATTAACTGGGAACTTATTCTGTATGAAATATATAACCAATGGCTTTCATGGTGAGGATGTAGGATTTTTTCTTTCTTTTTATTATCAAAGCATATGATGCAATATACTATTATACATTGGTTCAAACTTAAACTGATGGCAATTGCAACTGATCCTTGTACTTACAACTTATCACAATGTCCTGCGGTCATGTAATCGTGGTTTTTGACCTTCCCTGATCCTCTCCCACAACCAAAGTCAGTGGAGATGCCAGCAGGAATTTGCAACTTGAGATCATGTCAGGTCTTCACTTCACAAATTCCTTGTTTAATGATGGCAATTAGTGATAAAACCATATCACTTAATTATGGATAATAATTAAGTCCACTTAGTGTTATTAAGGGAGGACTGCCTTTATTATGTACAAAGCAGAAATTTTACATATTTGCATATCAATAGTGGACTATGCTTTAAAGCAAATGGTAAAAACCCAGGCTTTCCATAGTTTCTTCAACTGGAAGTCCAACCACAATGGTCAATGGGAGGGATGTGAGAATTATAGTTTTTAAAAATACTTTAGAACCAGAGGTTCTTCAGTGTTTTTTTTTTACAGAAAGCTCAAAAATTCAATACCCTCCTAATAATAATGATGGACTATGAATTTGTTGGCAACATCCATTTTGCTCTTCAAACTCATGGCAACCTAACCTGAACCCTAAGAGGGTTTTTCCTCCTAAGGGATTTTCCTAACTCTTTTACCAGTAAATGTAGTTAGGGTGTATTCAAAAAGTCAGCACCCTACCAATCCACTATGAATCTATTGGTGACATAAGGGGTGGGTTCCTGCCAGTTCTAACCTCTTCTATAGAAGAGGTTCCACAAATCTACAGTGCCATTTAGAACCGGTTCCAGATCCCTCCACCTGCCCATCCGCACATCATCAAGATGAAGAGCGAGAGGAGGAATGCTGGGAGTTGAAGTCCACAAGTCTTAAAGTTGTCAAGTTTCACTACCCCTGGTTTTTTTTTTTCTAAAGGGTTAGGGATGCAAGGGTCTTGTAACTTGACAGCTTTAAGACTTGCGTGCTTCAAATGCCAGAGTTTCTGAGCCAACATTTTTGTTGCTAAGCAAGAGCATTGTTAAGTGAGTTTCATCACATTTTATAAGTTGGCCATGCCGACCCAGTCACATTTTACCACATTTTCACCACATTTTACAAGTTGGCATGGTAGCAAGCCACTCCCACCCGGTCACATCGCCGGCAAGCCACTCCCACAAAGCAGGGCACACCTACAGAAGATGTTCTAAAAAAAATTGAAATCCACTACTGGGTGACATTCAATTTCCCCCTATGAGATTTTCCCATGTATTTTACCAGACATTAATGTTTTTGAGCCAGGTTTCGCCTTATCTGTAATTGTACCTTCATATTGCATCAGTATGGTTAGGAGGGCGCTCATTATTTAAGCCTGTCCTATCTACATTTTCTGGTAAAATACATGGAGAAAATCCAGTTGGAGCAGAGGTGTTAAGGGCCGGGGCCGGGGCCTACCCGGGAGGTGCTTAAATCTGGCCCATGGGGCTGCCTGGGAAATAGTGAAGAACTGGCCGGTGGTACATCTGCCAGCAAACACGGAGCTTATGAGGGCCGCGGGCAGCCTTCCCGAGCTCTATTTTTGCTAGCAGAGGGTTGCAGGAGGCCATCGCAGGTGAAAATGGAGCTTAGGAGTCCGTTTTCACTGGCAGATCACTCAAGTCACTACAGGCGCCAGCAACATGAGTGACGTTGAGCTGGTCACGGCCACCCTGGCCACATCCATCCCAGCCCCCGAGGTCAAACCCAATCTTGATGCGGCCCTCAAAGAAATTGAGTTTAACACCCCTGCATTGGAGAGGAAACCTATTTAGCGTTAAGGTTGGGTGTAAAAGGAGAAACTTTTTTTACTCATCTCTCCATCTACCCTTTTAAACATTCTTACTTCCCTAGAATCTATTTTTTTGGACTCTTGCCATAGAAAATCACCTGAAAGTCCTCTTCCTGGAATATTGTTTTTATAAATAACTGCAATGTGAATGAAATGAACGTGCCGTAAATAAATATAATTCAGTGAAATTCCTTTTGGAAAAAGAATACCATCAATGACGTTGTTGGGCATGCAAGAGCATGCACCTTTTGCCTATAAGGCAATTTATTTTTGAGCTTAAATCCATATTTCAGAGCTTCTTTTAAACAACCTTTAAATCTGCCTTAATGGAAAGCTTTAAAAAATCTCGTTATGCATCTGCTAAAAAATATTTTTTCCAAGATTATATATTGTTTCTGGGGTTGTTTTCCCAAGAGCTGCGGGTTTTAATGAAGTTTCTGATTGCATTGTAAGAGCTCCATTTCATACTGAGTGTGTATGTTTAATGTTTGGTCTGCAAACCATCAGACATGCCTTTCATGCCCAACAATGTCATTTATGATAAGTGGTCCTGGCCCCGTGGGATGGTTTGCATGGGATTGCTGGATCAGCTGTTGCTAAGAAACTACAGATACAGGTTACAGTAATGGCTTCTACAGAATATGATCTTGAAGTATTTCCTTCCTCTAGCATTTTTTTTTCTTTTTTTAGCTTTTCAAAGTCTGGCTGGTCAAGTAAGTTTACTGAGTAAGTTAACTTTAGTGGGTCATATACAATCAGTGTATGAAGCCAAAGCTTTGTCCTGTTTGATATAAGCATTAGCTTTTTACTTCCCAAGCCTCTTGATCTCAGCTCAGGGTTATCCAACATCTCTCTTGGGAGAAGAAAATAAAATCAGCAACACCAATCTATTAATTTGAGATTGTTAAGTCAAAGTGAAGTACAAATCACTGACTTAAAAATTGCCATATTTTTTCAAAGTATAAGATGCACCAGAGTATAAGAAGCACCAAGGTTTTGAAGAAGCAAATTTTTAAAAAGCAGTTAGGTAGATAAAGGGATAGAGTGGGAGTTTTTCACGAAAACGGGCCCAATTTTTGTCAAAAAAATTGCATGCATACCCTTATGGAGACTTATAGTCTGCTGCTGGGGGCTGGGGAGGCAAAAAACTGCCCGTTTTTTGTTCATTTCTGCCATCCCCAGCCCCCAGGAGTTCTCTGAAAGCCTCCATAAGGGTATGCACGGCCATTTTGGTGAAGGGGGCAGGGCTTTGGGAGGCAAAAAAATGTTGTATTCGATGTATAAGACGCACCCAGATTTTCAGCTTCTTTTTTGAGGAAAAAAGGTGCGTCTTATACTCTGAAAAATACGGTACTTTTTATGGTATCTCTTCTTATAAATCAAGAAACTAGGTGACTTCCTTCACCTTGAAATCAGAGGTTGGTTGTTGTCGGTTGGGCCCGGATCGGCTGAACCGGTAGTAATGGTGGCAGGAGGCTCGTGCATGCGGGATTGCCTCCGAACCAGTAGTAAAAAAACTGGCAACCCACCTCTGCTTGAAACCTACCTATAATATACCAATCAAAAATATTTGTTTAGGATAGTTTATTAATCTGTGCCAGCAGAATGTTTTTTTCCCTAAAGAAAAAACTAGGTTTAGTCAAGTTGGCTTTCAGTCTTCAGCTCCAAGTCAGATTGAAAGAGAGAAATTGTTAGTTTAATTAAACAATATGTACAGCAATTGCATTTTGGGTTATTAACTTATTTTACTTTACTTATTTACTTATTTATTTACTTGCTTACTACTATTTACCAAATTTGTTGGCTGCCCATCTTACCAAAAGGTAACTCTGGAAGGCTTACAATATTAAACATAAAACTATATAAATAAAATACTAGAAAACTATAAAAATACAAAATGCAATAGCTAAAAGATGGGGAAGGAGGGAAGTAGTGGAATGGGTAGTGGGGGAAGTGGGATCAGCTATTAATCTACAACCACCTCGACTATGGAACCTGTCCTTTGGAGTCACAAGCCAACTGGCAGAGCCAGGTCTTTAGATTCTTATGGAAAGTCTGGGAAATTGAGAGCAGGCATCACTCCGGGAGGGGGAGGGGGGAGAGATGGTCCAGAGGGCAGGTGCAACAACAAAGAAAAGGCCTTCTCCTGGACCCTGCCATCCAGAATTCCCTGGCCAATGCCTCTTCTGCCAGCATGAGTAGGGCAGGCCAATCCCAGTTGGATGAGATGGTCCCTTCGGTGACCTGTACCCATGCCTTTATAAACCTTATTCCAGATTTCTTAAACGTGATGCCATTATTATGTATTGCAGTAAAGTCCTTAAATTCCCATAGATTGTCCTGGTCCAGAATTATGGAATCTGTAGTCCAAAATATCAGAAGTCCACCCATCTAGGGAACTATGTTCTATAGCCATTTTTCCTGCATGTTGCAGAACAAAGCTTGATTTTGAAGTTTCAATAGAATGCTGGCTTAGGACTTCTGGGAGTTGAAGTCCACGCATTGGTTAAAGTTTGCAAGGTTGAGAAAAACTGCAATAGACCAAAAGTAAGGAAGACTAAAAGAGGGCTAGGGGTATAAATCTGGAATCAGACTTGTGTGCACCAATTGGATACTGTGTGAGGAGAGACACAAAAGGGCCTCTGCCTCTGCATTACTAGCAGTCTTTGGCACTTGAACTATTTTCACTCTTACCAACAATAATTCTTGAATTATTCAGAGATCTATGATTAACTGTAGGTTCATCAGATTCTCTTGTATTGCATATCATACACAACACATGTCTACACTTTTCCAAGTCCTAATAAGTCTTTTAATTTAATATAGATGTGTGCAAACACTTGTAGATGAAACAAAGTATAAATTCTTGGTTCTGGATTATGTCCTTGTATTCCCATGTTCACTTAGCAGATATTGCATAGGTTTCAGCTGCAACTCCCTTTGTAGTGAATCCAGCCAAATGAGTGTCCATTCTGATCAGAATGCCTCAGCTTTGGATTATGCTAAAGATTCCAAACACTTAGCCAGCAATGCAAAACAATGGAAAAATAAGAAGGGCAGTGTTCCTTGTTTGCCCTTGTTTGTTTTCACTTCTTAAGCAGATATGGAGGAACCTTCCTAGAGTTCCAATCTAAATTTTAACAGAGCGCCCAGGAAATTTGGAATCCTGTGGATCGGTGACCCACTCCAGCTCTCCTTTTTGACTTCTGAGGTCAAGAATTCCTGACTTCAAAGAGCAAGGCTAAAAGGAAGCAGGGAGGCACGGGAAAAACCCAATGTTCAACATATCTTATGTTCCCTAGTGTCTCCTGCTGGGGCCTATAAGTCTACTTCCTTGAATATTTTTTCCTTTTAAAAACACCCCACCTGTAAATAATTTAGTAAATAAAACATTCTGATAGAAGATTATGGGTAAGTCAGGCTGCTACCAAATTAGCAAAGAGTTAGAAAATAATTGTCCACTATGTCTGAAACAAAGGAAATAGTGAGTTGCAGACTATGCAAAGTTACTGTTGGACAAATATCCTGATTTTTCTTTGCAATAGGCTGAAACATAAGCATACATAAGCATACAGTACAGTGCCTAGATCTTATGAATTTATGAGTTCATGCAAAAGCAGCATCTATTATTATGGCCTCGTGGACTGGAGGCTAAAACATATGACGAATGGTTGCAGGAACTGGGCCTGGCTAGTCTAGTGAAGAGAAGGATCGGGGGAGACATGATAGCAGTCTTCCAATATTTGAGGGGCTGCCACAAAGAGGAGGGGGTCAAGCTGTAGGAAATTAAGGGACTCAGATTTCGGAATCAAAAGAAGTGGCTTTATTGGTATCAAGGTTCAGAGGCAAGATAGGCAAGACAGCCATTTGAATATCTGAACAACAGCTTATAGAAAAGTCAGTTCTTATATATCTTTCAAAAGCAGCAGAACACAGGAATGTAACATGCTAGTGCTGATGGGTTCGTAGTTCCTGTTACTACATATCTTGTTTAACTGTTCCAGTAACTTCTTGTGGCTAGCTTGTCCTCTGGAGTCATATGTGTGAACTGTAGCTGAACTTGGGGTTTTGGCTTTTAACATTTCCTGCTCTGGTACAAGTCTCAAAATCAGGTCTTTATTCCTTCCTTGTGTCATGTCTTACTTTTATATCTTGATTCACTTTATGTCCTGCCTCAAAGCTATTTTCTAAAGCACCCGAAGGCCAGAAAAGGAATAATGGATGGAAACTGATCAAGGAGAGATTCAACCTGGAAATAAGGAGGAATTTTCTGACAGTGAGAGGAATCAACCAATGGAACAGAAGTCGTCTTTGGAAGTTGCAGGAGCTTCATCCCTCGGACCTTTCAAGAAGAGACTGGGCTGTCATCTGCCAGAAATGATGTAGGATCTACTTGGGTGGAGGGCTGAACTAGATGACTTACAAGGTCCCTTGCAACTCTGTTAATCTGTAATCTACACTGTATTTCAGTCTTCTCAGAAATAATTATTAGAGCCATGAAAAATATTCATGATTACTTACAGGACATGTGCTTCCGAGTGCAGGCACTCAGGAATTTGCTTTTGGACTGCAAGTCAGCTTGCTCTTAGTCTTTTCAGACAAATAGCCTTACTTGGTATTTCCATAGGCTTCTCTTTGTTTTTCAGTTAGATAGCATCTCTACCTAGTCCTAAGAAATAAAAGTGCTTTACTCAAAGTAACCCCATCTTGATGCTTTTAGCATAAGAAGAAAATTCTGGCAGGCTTATAGCTTAAGAGCTGTGGTGGCCCAGTGGTTAGAATGCAGTATTGCAGGCTACTTCTGCTGACTGCCAGTTGCCTGCAATTTTGCAGATTGAATCTCACCAGGCTCGAGGTTGACTCAACCTTCCATCCTTCCAAGGTGGGTAAAATGAGGACCCAGATTGTTGGGGGCAATAGGCTGACTCTGTAAACTGCCTAGAGAGGCCTGGAAAGCACTATGAAGCGATATATAAGTCTAAGTGCTATTGCTATTAATTACTGTATATTATATATTTTATATGTGGCCCATGACAAATTCAGTCGGTGTGGCCCAGGCAGGCCAGAAGATTGGCTATTCACAATCTAAGGCATTGAATGGCTAGACTGGTGTAGGATTTAAATTGGGATGAGGTGAGTGAAGAAGTGAGGGCAAGATAAATCAATTATGTCAGGCAAACTTCCAGTACTTTATCAATTACCAATTGCAATATATTAAAAACCTCTTGGATTTGTTAAGAATTTCTGAGATAGTCTATAACCTTTGATATTTGCAAGTACAACAATCACTCCTCAATAGTGGAGTTAAAGTCTCATTTTTCAATTTTTGAGATCTGCTATAAAATGTCCTGGGAGAGTAAGAAAGGCTAGTAAAGCATCCATCTATAGTAGTTGATTCTGAAGCCTTTTTTAAAAAGACACCAGGGATTTCCAAAGAGAAATAATTGTAAATATCATACTTATACATTACTACAGCAAAGCTTTTCTGTAGTTACGTGTGGCCAAATGTGTTTTATTCATTCAGGATATTCCTGCCCCAAATTTTCTCTAATAAATGGAGGTTATATGGATTGCAATAGGACTTAGACATATAACGTGCTTTATAGCCTTCTCTAAGCAGTTTGCAGAGTCAGCATATTCCCTCCAACAATCTGGGTCCTCATTTTACCCACCTCGGAAGGATGGAAGGCTGAGTCAAGCTTGAGCCTGGTAAGATTCGATCTGCCAAATTGCAGTCAGACAGCAGTCAGTAGAAGTATCCTAGTATAAGTAGAGAATTTTCTGTGTCCCGTATCATCTACCTCCGACTCCTTCACTAGTTTGTTGTCCAGCTCTTGCTCTTCCAAGTGTCTGATTTTACACATCATAGCTCAAGTACGTGTATATAGGACTGACTTAACTAGCCGAAGCACCCAGATGACGCTGGTTTACTCAGAAGCTAATCAGAATTAATCCTAGTTCAGATGTAGATATGAACTGCCTGAGAGTCCCAGGTCTATACATAAGACAGGGAAGCCAAAAGATGGAATAAGGCAACGATAAGCTATTTTTCTAATGCTGCTAGGCAAAGAATATCTTTGCCCTTGAAAGCACTTTTTTTTGGAACTGGGCCACAGCTTTTATCCCAACGCCTTTTCTAGCAAAATTGTTTGCTGGGGTAGTAGGACTATTTTTCCACAAACAGGGGCTGGACTTTTCTTTTTTAGAAATCAAAAGCTGGAATGAGAAAGTTGGACTTTTTATTATGTTTCAGAAGGCATCTTTCTTTGGTTTTCTACAAATTGGTGCAAATGCCTCTATTATGTGGATGCTTGCTAGTGAATATTGATAACAATATTCTGGGAGTTGTAGCAGCCATAAAATGTAGTGTTGTAGGCACAGTCAATCTAGTGAATGGAGTTGCCCATCTCTGTTCTTTGCTTTGATTGATCAACAAGTCTCTCTCTCTCTCTCTCTCTCTCCCACTCTCTCTCTCCCTCCCTCTCTCTGTCTCTCATCTCTCTCTTTTTCCCTCCTTCTCTCTCTGTTCTCCTCTCTCTCTCTCTCTCTCTCTCTCTCTCTGTTACTTTTGGAGCAAAACAATGAATGCATATTTCAAGGTTTCACGATAGCTTTGCTTTTGGTGAAAGGAAGATACGTTCCTCGGTCTAGTTTTGAAAATGTCAAGGCACAATAAAGATAGTTAAGCATAAACCATAAGGAATATTTTCAAAATCGACCAAACATGAAAGCAACAGTCCTTACCTAGTTTAGTGTCAAAAGCTTAACTGGGTTCAAAGAAATTGATTTAGAAATTTCTTAAAGAAATCTTTGTCTTTGTTTAGTGTGTGGTGTGTGGTGTGTGTGTGTGTGTGTGTGTGCTTTTTTTAAGGTCAAAACATATCGCACTTTTAGCACATGCATATTGAAAATGAAATGGCATTTACCCTGTTTCCCTGAAAATAAGACCCAACTGGAAAATAGGCCCTAGCATGATTTTTCAGGATGCTTGTAATATAAGCCCTACCTCAAAAATATGCCCCAGTTAAGATTGTCAGTCAGGTGGACACATTAGTATCGTATTTCCTTGAAAATAAGACCTAACAAAAAAATAAGCCCTAACGCATGTTTTGTAGGAAAAATTAATATAATTTTATTATATTAATCTTATTTTCTTATATCAGTCTTATTTTCAGGGAAACATGGGTTGTAGGTACCTAGAACAAAAAGAATGGTACTGCTCCAGCCATCCCTTGGTCCAGATCTTTTCACCGGGACGCATTTTAGAGATAGAAAACATCTTTAAGAAAGAAAAGGAAAAGCAGGCCTAAGAATGAAAGCTTTGTAGCTAAGCAGTAAGACAGAGCAAAATGGAAAGAAAATAAAATTCCACCCTGCACCAGAAATAAAAATGCCTGTACACTCAATTATTTGTTGAATAAATAATTAAAATTTATACAGTATTTTGTTTCATTGGTTAGATCCTACTTTCTCGTCAACAAATCATGCTCATAGCGGCAAATAAAAAGGTGTGTATGCGGAGAAAACCACACAGACATTAAAATGTTACAAAAAGCACCTTAATAAACAAACAGTGGCCATGCAGAAAGGCAGCCAACCTGCCTGAATAAAAATACTTTTGCTTACAGCTCAGCCAAGAAAATTGAGCTGGCCTTCGTCTGCCCGGAGTTGCAACATCTTGGAAGGCTTCCTTTCACATCTCCACCAAACATGTCTGTGATAATGGCAAGGCTAAGAGAAGTTACCAAGATATTACCAAGCTTGGGGAAGCTGGGAAAGAGGTTTGGGGGTTTTGTAAGTCACAACCAGGACCTGAATATGTGATGATCAGGAACAGACTGGTAGGTACTAGAGTAAGACAGTCATATATTCTCTTTTTTTTTATTATAAATGTGTTTTTTATTTTCCATTTTCATTTTCGTACAGTCACATATATACTGTGCAGAACCGGGGCCATATAACATTAAACAATAGACACAGCCATTCCTCTTGTCAATAATACCCCCCAAAATAGAAACCCAATGTACCTCTTCGACCCTCCATACACCCTTTCTTTCGCCCCCTCCAACTTTCCATCTTCCCGCCATCATTCCCCTCTATCCTACTTCCCCTCCCCCTCTACCACTCCTCTCTCCCGATACACTCCCTCCCTTCCTTCTCACCCTCCCTCCAGTCCTCTCTCCCACCCTCTCTACCCCTCTTTCTTCTATCCCTCTACTCCTCCCTTCGGTGTATTTCTACAATCTATTAATATATTCAGCTTGTCCTATTTTTACAGTAGAATTAAAGAGCAACAGTATACAAGTGCAGTCACGTTACTTTAAAATCTAACACATACTATGTATCCCCCCTCCCCCCCTAACACCCCACCTCCCTTCCTCCCCCCGACTTCCCAGAGCCCGTAACGGTATAAATTTTTAACACACAGTCTAAAATATATTAAAACAAAGGAATAATAAAAAGAAATTAATAACATCTCTGCATTGAACTCAGCTTCTTCCTGTTGCACTAGCTATGAACAGTTTAGATTATTCCTAATCTTAAGCATAGGCTATCTGTAATTTCTTAGTCCCATATTTGTTTTGTATATAGTCAATCCATTTTTTTCCAGTCTCGTTTATATCTCTCATTTGAATGGTCTTTAAGATATGCCGATATTTTTGCTATCTCGGCTAGGTTTGTGACTTTCAATGTCCATTCTTGAGTTGTAGGCAAGTCTTCCTTCTTCCAGTATTGTGCCACCAACATTCTTGCTGCCGTTATTAGGTGCAGAACCAAATTAGTCTCTACGCTGCCTTATATTCTCCATAAGCTGCTCTAAAAGAACTTTCTGTAGACCACAATGGAGGATATAAGAGCATATAAGCCAACTGGCTCAGCTTGACATCTCCAAAGATTGGTGTAACTGGTGCCATTCTGTTGTAGCTGTTCAAAACATACTACTGTCCACTTGCAACATACAAGTAGAGCTTGACTTACAATAGTTCATTTTGTGACCGTTCAAAGTTACAACAATAACTGAAAAAAGGGACTTTTGACCATTTTTCACATGAACATTGCAGCATCTCTGTGGTCACATGATCATAATTAAAAAGTTTGGCAAGTGACTCATATTTATGATGGTTGCACTTGATCACTTTTTGTGACCTTCTGACAAGCAAAATCAATGGGGAAACCAGATTCACTTAACAACTATGTTACTAACTAACAACTGCAGTAATTCACTTAACAACTGTGGCAAGAAAGGTGGTAAAATGGGGCAAACTCACTTAACAAATGTCTTGCTTAGCAACATAAATGCTGAGCTCAATTGTGGTCATGTCAAGGACTACCTGTAATGCCTTCAAAATTCATTCCTGATTACAATAGTAAATTCATATTGTAGAACTGTCTACCACAACTTGAATATTTTCAGTCCTGTTGGGTTTCTTGTTTGATCACTATCCATTTTATGAGCAGACATTACTGACATTTTACATTTTAGATGTTTTTATTTAAAATGAAAATCCAATCAGAAGTACTTATTAAGATTTGTGCAAACGTCAAGAGTAAACCTTGTTCCAATGCCTAAATATGTAGCAATACAGCATAGTTCATTAATTGTTCAGTGACAGCCATTCCTAAAATACTGCTGTTTTATGAAACTGCAAATAACTGAATAATGCGAGTCTTCCTGACATTTAAAAGGTGATAGCAGAAAAGCAGAGGTCAGCCACAGGATTTGACTTCTCAGGATATGAGTGTTTAGAAAGCAGCACAGTTTTTAAACTGGACTAGATTCTCATTTTGGGGTCTCTAAGATGTTAGCATTTTCTTAGTGTTGTTGTTGTTAGTTGTGAAGTCATGTCTGACCCGTCGCGACCCCATGGACAATGTTCCTCCAGGCCTTCTTGTCCTCTACCCTCCTCTGGAGTCCATTTAAGCTCACACCTACTGCTTCGATGACTCCATCCAGCCACCTCATTCTCTGTCGTCCCTTTCTTCTTTTGCCCTCAATCTTTCCCAGCATTAGGCTCTTCTCCACTTCCTTCTCATTAGGTGGCCAAAGTATTTGAGTTTCATCTTCAGGATCTGGTGGTATAGCAAGGCAAAAATAAATGAAAATGAAAAAAGGGGGCGGCTTTTTTGCCACCCTTAAACTGACCCTACAAGGTGGGATATAACTTTGGTTTGATCATTTCTTTTTAACCAACTAGCACAATGGAGTGAATATTTCATGTCATACTCAAGCTTTCTTACCACTTTCATTTATTCCCAATTCTACCCTTGTATGTTAGAGTTCCCCTGTCCCCCAACATCATCCTATGGGGCTAAGAGTAGAGATGTCCCCACCTTTTGAACAACACTATTGGGCCAACTAAGGAGTGGCTAGCCACACCCAAAGGCACACTGCTGGGACACATCCCCAAAGCACATGCAAACACAGAAAGAACACTTTTTCAGAATATATCCATAGAGTTCACACACCTGAAGCTCTCCAATGACTGCCAGCCATAAGCTACTTGTCTGAATCTCTTATTCTGATTCTATGATTTTATGCAAGAACTTCAACCTTTCTTCCACCTAGCCTATTTAAGAGGGTCAAAACAACACAGCCCCATTGGCAGCCATATTTCTTTTTTCAAATCAAAGTATAATTTCATAAAATAAAGGTAAAGCTTTCTTTCAAGTTCAGCTTGACTTCTGGTGGCTTCAAGGACTAATCTAGAAGTAGTTTGATACTTTAATGTTTTTATTTTGATTATTTTCAGTGGCAAAGCAGGAAAGGTTAACAGAGGCAAGGAATTGGTCGAAGACGACTCTCAGATCTCCTGGAGCAACCCTAAGACAGGAAAGTTTGTGATTTATGATCTGAAATTTAGTCAATAAGCAAACAAATGATGTCAATTTATTTTGAGAGAGAGGATAAAAGCATGTGTTTATTCACCTTTACTTCATTACAAAACAATATTTATGTATTATTCTGCCTGCTTCCTCTAAGCCATCACTATTCCAATGGAAGTGTAGAGGTTGCAGCATTTCATGAGTATTTCTTGTGCTGTTTAAAAAAGAACCTTTTCCTGTCTGTGTCCTCTCTTCAGGTATGTAGTCTGCACTCAAACATTTCAGAATGGTCCCACCAACCTTGGAACCTTTCCACTATGGCCATATTTCAATCTCAAAGCACTCCAAACTGAAATATTTTGGTCAACCTTTTATTTTATTTATTTAGTTATTTTGTCACTCATGTACAAGATAACAGGAATAAGCATGAAGATGAATAAGAACACAGGAAATGGGTACAAATAAATGGGAACAATAGGACAGGGATGTTAGGCATGCTGGTGCGCTTATGCACACCCCTACTGACCTCTTAGGAATGGGGTGGGTCAACAGTAGACAGTTTAAGGTTAAAGTTTTGGAGTTTGTGGATGTAACAACAGAGTCAGGTAATGCATTCCAGGCATTGAACACTCTGTTGCTGAAGTATTTTCTGCAATCGAGTTTGGAGCAGTTTACCTTGAATTTGATCTATTGTGTGCTTGTGTATCTTTGTAGTTGAAGCTGAAGTAGTCATTCTCAGGTAGGATGGTGTAGCAGATAATTTTGTGTACTACGCTTAGGTCAGACCATAGGCAGCATAGTTCTAGGTTGTCCAGGCCCAAAATTTCGAGCCTGGTGGCATAAGGTATTCTGTTGCAACTATAGGTATAGAGTACTCTTCTCATGAAATACTTCTGGACTCGCTCAATTATGTTAATGTCCGATATACAGTGCAGATTCCAGACAAACAAGCTGTATTTGAGAATTGGTCTAGCAGAGGTTTTGTATGCCCTAGTTTGCAGTTACCAGGGGCTTCTAACAAATAAAGACAATAAGTACCAGATCCCAATGGGCACTAAAGTGCCTAGAAACCAGCAATCATTCTTAAGATAAAGTAGTTTTTTCCAAGCTAGTGCTCTTCAGATGATTCACAACCACACTTTCCAAAATCGCCAGTCAGCATGGTCACAATATGTTTCAACTGAGCATGGTGGGTGCACACTGTTAATATCAGTCAACATTTGCCTAGATTGCAAATGGAAGCAAGTTTGCAGATTACTTTGCCTGTGTATATTGCAACTGCAAGCAAGGTCTCCACTTCAGCTAGAAAGGCAAACCATTCCTCAGCCAAGAATAGGAATATCCTGTCTGCAGTTGTGCTGTTCAGTTATTGGTGAAAGCCAAAATGTAAGAGAGTGACTTTTGTAAATTGCTGGACAGACTCCATCAAGTGACAGCATTAACTTTTGCCCATGTGGGAGCTGACCTTCAAAGCCTTCAGCCCTGCAAGTTCTTCATGTTATCTTCTGGAATTCTGCCCTCTCTTCTGCTAGTCTAATCTTATACTTATGACCTCACTTTCTTACAAAGTTTGCAATATTAATAATACTGTCCATGTGCAATGTTTACCAAATGTACATTATTCAGCACAATCAAACCGAGATTGCTGGATAATAATCCAGATGGTAATAATTTTATACTAGTGGAATGGTTTGCTATTTTTCTTCTTTACTACTGTTAAACCGGCCATGAACACCTTCAACCTCTCCTTTATAAAAATTCTGGGATAAAGTCAAAGTATATGACATAGTATTTATTTATTCTTATTAGAAAAATATATATGGCACCCATGTTATATAAACAAGCCTGGGTGGCAGCAAACACACAAAAAATAAAAACACAAGAATTAACACACCTCCAGCATCATAACACTGTCTCAAAAAGGAAAAAAAAAGCTGGAGTCACCCACCCATTATGGCACAATGCCTCAGGCAGGAGCCAGGTTTTAACAGCTTGTGGAAGGCAAATCCTCTACATCTCACATGGAAGGCTATGTATTCCATAGTGCAGGTATATAAAAGAGTCGTTTTAATATAAAGGACCTCCAGCAAGTCTATTTTATCTAATCTTGGGCTGGGTACATGTTTTGAAGAAAGCATGTATGACATGAGGTTAGGTTCCTCAATGGTAGCCAGCACTTTGACTTGGCACATACAAAACTAACTGGGAGAAAGTACACTGAGAAAAAATGACATGCCCAAACTGCATGTGCCTCTGCATTCTGGACCAATTAACCCAGCCAGAGTCCAACTTTAAGCAACCTTAAATGAGTTTATCTGATAGTTGCCTAGAATAATCTTCCAGGCGTTCTCTCAATCCCTCCTTACCCAGAGGTATCTAGTTTACACCAGTGGTGGATTAAGGCACACTGGTGCCCTAAGCACTGACAAATCTTGGTGCTCCCCCTCCTTTGTACATACTGTACAAATCTTCATTGGGTTTTTTCTTTCTCAACTTTGTGGTGCCCTCTTGGGCCTGATGATCTAAGCACATGCTTAGTCTGCTTAATGATTAATACACCACTGAGTTTAACACAGAGAATTAACTGTGGGCACAATAAAAGCAGAGTAGTAAGCTCTCTTCATCACTGTAATGACAAAAAGAGCAGTCCTAATAAAGATTTTCACCAGTGTTCCATCAGATTAGCTCTTAGTCTTTCTCTAGTAGTGCTCAAGGCATCTCTTGAGTCATTTCATCTCTCTCAGTGTTTCTGTAAGCCAGGGATCTGTGCTACATGATCTGTGAAATAGAGATTCTGCACAGCATGATCTGATCCTGTGCCTAGCCACATGCTCATTTCAAGCTGTGACCAGACTCTCAATCAAACTATATACCAGAGCTTCAGAAATTGCCCCAAGTTGCCTCTAAAATCCCAGTGGGTCCATTAAATTCATGGTGTGGGGGAAATGAAAAACATCCTTCCTCCTTCCAACAAGGAGAATCCCAGATTCAAAAAAGGAATGATGTCTCCGCAGCAAGGTATTGATATTAACATCCCCCAATTCTACATCATGTTGTCACTGCTCCAGGACAAAAATCAGGGGTAATGTGTGATTACTAGTATGAGTTGTGCCATTAGTCAGCTGGGTCAGGTCCATGGTGGCCAAGAACTCCTGTGCCATTCAAACTCTGGGCTGGAGAAGACAGTTTCAGAAGCATCATTTTAGAGAACTCTACTCTCAACCCATTCCAGCAAGGGCTTCACCTTCATGACAACGTATCCACTGCAATCAAGACATGCTAGCCTAATTTAGCCAGCTAATGATCTGTCCCATGCACCAGACATAAGATGGGGGGCAAAATTGGAAGTGGCATTCTCTTGTTGCTCTTTCTGCTGAGTCACCACAGACAATCACCACTCATCAACTAAGTAGACAACAGCTCATCTACACCAACACCTCTACTGCAAACACCTCCATCTCTATATAGGTTCTCCATCATCATGAGGATCACAATCTGAGATGGAATTAGGGCAAATGTACCACCAGTTGCTCTGTGATTCCAGCAGAACATACTTGGAGCTCTGATCTCCATCAACAACAGGCCAAACTTCATTTTTTTTGCAGGACACCACTTGTTTTTTTCATTTCTTCTAGATTCTGATGACAAGGTGACCTTATTGCAAGATTTTGCTATTACTCATTTGATTTCCACAGAAGATTTTCATCCAGATATTGATTTATTGATCTGGTTTTCTAGGCAACAGTGAAAAATATTGCAATATGAAATTAGTACAGGATACTGAAGTAAGCAGAAAAGTAAACTACTTAAAATACAAACATAGCCAAACAGGCTGTTTACAGGTTACATCCAGCTGGAGCAACTTTCTGCAAAATGTAATAAAAGACTTGTATACTTTTAACTTACTAGGTAAATAGACTTAAAAAGTAAAGAAGGTTTAAAGTCTGTTTACTGAATGCACTTACTAAATGTTGTTAGTAGTTTGTCCAGATTTTACCTTACAAAAAAAAAATAAGAAAACATTTTCATAACCAAGCTTTCCCGAGGCAAGAGACAACACATTATAAAGCGAGCATTTTTAAATTGAAATGACTAAACTGTAATATATAAATAATTTGTATTGTGATATTAAGATTACAGTTTAAGGTGCTTCCTCTCTCTTTATAATTTGAGATACACTACCAGCTGATCACAGACAAGACACAAATGCAACAGGAAAAAAGGTCTTTTCTTGATGGTCCAGGAAACAAAGACACATTTCTCTCATTTTCTCTTTCCTACTGCTCATCTAGAACCAAATTAGTCAAGAGAGACAGAATTGATTCATGCTGTTGCCAGATAATAGAGTATGAGTCTGCCTGCACCCTCATCTTCTTCAAGCCTCTCCACCTGGGACTTTTTCATAGGTAGTGGTACTTCCCACAGTTTATTCAAGTCTGAGGACTCCCATATTAGGACTTCCCAATGTGAGTGGGATCCTTCCTTGGCATGCTCTCAGCATAATCTTACCATGAGTTAAAGTTGATCAACTAATGGTGTTAAAACAGGGGTGTCAAACTCGATTTCATTGAAGGCCACATCAGGGTTGTGTTTGACCTGGGGCGGGGGGGGGCTGGCTGGCTGGTGTGGGTATGGCCAGCATGATGTCACTCATGTTGGGGGGACACCTATGGGGACCCAAACACTCTGCCAGTGAAAATGGGCTGCCGAGCCGTGACCCGTCAAAACCGCGGTCCACTAAAGCGCGCCCGATTAAAGCGCGTACCTGACGTCATCAGCAGCGCGACAATACGACTGCAGAGAAAAAGGGCGCTTTAAAAAGCGCTTTTAAAGCAAGCCGATTCACATAAAGGTAAGGGTTAGGGTTAGGTTAAGGGTTAGGTTTAGGGTTACGTTAAGCATTAGGGTTAGGTTAAGGGTTAGCGTTAGGTTAAGGGTTAGGTATAGGGTTAGGTTTAGGTTTAGGGTTAGGGTTAGGTTTGGGGGGGGTTAGGTTTAGATTTACGCGTTAATTTTAAGTTACCGCTCACAGCGTGCTGTTTTCGTCGCGCTGTGATGACGTCACGTACGTGCTTTCGTCGAGCGCGCTTTAGTCTACCGCGGTTTTGTGGTGGAACCCTGCCGAGCACTGTTTTCGGCTGTGACAGCCTTCTGCAACCCTCTGCCAGGGAAAACAGAGCTTGGGTGTATGTGCACAGCCCTCACAAGCTCCGTTTTCAGTAGCAGGGGCACAGTGGTGGGTTCCGGATTCCTACCAACATGCACATGCTCAGCGCGAGCACACACACATGTGGTACGTGCATGCATTCTAGCATCAAATGATGCTTCCACAAGCCTCCACGACGCTCCAGCTGCTCCACAGAGTGTCGCACAGGTGCTGTACGCACCATGCGCATGCGTGGAAGCGCCAAAAGCATAAAACACCGGTAAGGAGCCCAGGCGGGTGGGTGGGCCCTCTGGAGCACCATACCGGAACGGTACTTGGTGCTCTGGGCAGGATCCGGTACACCTGTACCGGGGCGTACCACCTGCAACCCACCCTGTAGAGGCACCACAGACAGCCTTTGCTGTTTCCCCGACAGCCCTACGTGCCAAATCTAAGCACCCCACGAATCTGGCCCGCAAGCCTTGAATTTGACACCCATGTGTTAAAACATGGCTCCGAATGCCCCCAACTGAACCAATTGCTCTAATGATTGTCATCTTTATTCCTTAGTTATGGTTATGCAGGTGTAAACAATAGTTGATACCCATACTATCCTAAGATGCCAACATTTGGTTCCTTTTCACAGTGATATTATTTTTGGGATGCAGAAAAGATTAGCTACCATCTTTTATGCACTTACCAGAGATGAAGTCCATACAGTATTTAAAAAATTGCATTTACAAGTTACAAATAGAGATGAATAGATGTGCTTTACATTACTTGAAACTTTTTGCTATAAATCAATGCATTCTATATTCTTATCCCTCTTTTTTAAAATTGTGGGTTTTTGGTTTTCGTAATAAATCTTAAGTGCAACAACAGCAATATGTCCAATGTTGACTGATAAGACACTAGTGAGATTTCTCACAGTTCCTATACTTTTAATAAAGTATTTCCTATTTGCCTTTTCTGATTGTTTATTGCTTAACCAAAGTTAGCAATGTAATAATTGCCACAGCCAATGTTGATTTCTGGTAGCATAAATTAATTTCTAATTCCCCCCTCCTTTTCGTAGTTAAATAGCATCATTTCTTCTGTTTTTCACTATTTTTTGAAAAAATCAAAATGGAAAGAAAAGTCTCCTCACTTTCCTGGTAGTTGCCTTATCAAAGTGAGAGTTTTTCCAGAAGTAATGATTTCCAATATCAATGCAACACACAGAAATGTGGGGGAGGGGACAAACAACAAAGAGAAACAGCCCTTGGACCATCAACAAATGTTAAATATGGCTCTGTCCTGTCCCCTGCCTTGTACAGCCTAGCTTTTTCCTGTAAAACTAGATTTCTGCTAGCAATGAAAAATGTCTTCTTTGCCTCTGGAAGCTGCAATTAAATTGGACCCCATTTCTTTCCTGTCATCTCGCTCTGAGAGAGTTGCATTTAATTCATATGTTTCCATTCCCCTATAAAAAGATCAAATAAGCATCCAAATAAAAGTCCTCAATCTAGCAAACCACTGATGGTAAATAAATATTTAATAATTGTTGCTAAATATAAATAATATGTGGTTAAACATAAATAAATATTTAACTATTATAAATTTAATATTTTTTAAAAATTAATAAGCTGCATAACTCCTGAACCAAGTCCTCCAAAAGAGTCTCTGTTGTGATATTGACCTCCAAAGAATCTGAGGGCAAAACAGGAAGCAAAGATGGAAGCCTGTCAGAGGGAGAACCAGCCTAGAACGGAGGAGGAATTTTCTGACAATGAGAACACTAATCAGTGGAAACAGCTTGCATTCCTGAGATCTGGGTGCTTCACAGTGGTGGGTTCCTAACCAGTTTACTACGGGTTCGCTGAGCGTGTGTGCTCAATTCAATGAAAATTAGTCAGAAAAAAGGGGAAACAGCTGAGGAGTGGCAATTCAAGCTGCCGCTCCTCATCAGCTGGGCTTCAGAAGCTGGAATAAAGGCAAATATAACCCAGGGGCAGGTGGGTGGGCCCTCTTTTAACAAAAACAGAGAACCCGTTCACTCTGGGAGAACGGAGCCAAACTGGTAGGAACCCACCTCTGATGCTCCATCTCTGGAGGTTTTCAAGAAAAGATTTGGACAGCCATTTGTCTGGGATGGAATTAAGAACTCCTGCCTTGGGCAAGGGGTTGGATTAGAGGACCTCTAACATTTCTCTGATTTAATGATATCTTTTCAAACTAGTGTGCGAAATGTGTGTATGTGCAAAAATGTCTTAAATTGTTTTATTTACAGACTTCTTTAGAATGTCTTTTTTCATGTGCCATAGGAATTATGGCATATGAAGTTTTTTTTATTTTTCCATTTTCATAGCATATAATCACATGTATACTATTACATAGCCAACATCATATTGTATTATTAAATGTTTACATCAATTCACCTTGCCATCAATTCCCAAAACACAATTATTGGCTCTTCTGCTCTCCATACACCATATTTGTACCTTATCCATCACTTTCTTCTCCCTCTCTCCTCCCCCTCCCTACAGCCTTTCTTTCCTCTGTCATCCTTCTCTTCTCAACTTCCCCTTCCTCTCTCCTTCTCATCTCCCCCCTTTCCACTCCTCCTTTCTCTCCTCCTCTTCCCCCCCCCACCGTCTCTCCCAGCCCTCTCTCCTTCCTTACCTCTCTCTTTTTCTTCCCACTCTTCATCTCATTTACTTGGTGTATTTCAGCTTCTGAGCAAACTCCACTTTATGTTGATGATATGTATAATTCCTTTTCAATATGCATATTTAATTTTAACATATATCTTATTCCTTCTTTTTTTTAAAGAAACAGAACAATAAAGTATACATATATAGTCATTGTGCTTTTAACCACCACCACCCAGCCTAGTTTGGCCGAGATGTAGACCTGGTTACAATTCCCCGCTATTCTCATCATTATATTTATATAATTATACATCCTTACATGTATTTAGAATGTCTTGTACAAATGAGCGCAAACTGAACCAGCAACCTCTTTCCCCAATCCTCCCACTTTTGCCACGCACACTCAACTTGCAAATCCTGTGGATTGTATAACCACAGATCTTATTAATGAATAAATTAATGCTATCTGAGAGCCTGAACCAGCAGGAGTAGCTATAGAAATGGACTCTGTCCAGGCTGGGACCACACACTCCTGCCTCAATCTCTTTCTTTTTAAACAGCAGCAATTTTTCCTCTTCAAATTATTATAATGCTCCCAAAATAAGCATTGATCACCAAGACTTCAAACACACATTGAGACTGACTGGCTTGAAGTCAGCAGATCATGTTTTTTTTTAATCCTTTTGTGCCCATGAATGAAGGATTTGCATGATTTTCTAGAGACCCTCCACAGTACAGTTTGTGGCAGATGTTTAAAAAGCGAGGAAGACTAACAGCCATAGAGGAACATTAATGGCTTGTTGCTTTGCTATGAAAAGTCTGCCTTGGGCCTTGGGCAGACTCTAGCAACAACCTTTTGGCAGCTGCTGAATGCAGTAGACAGATCGGGGGGCTTCTGCTGGCAACTAGGACACAGCCCCCTTCACTCTGGCCTATGCAAACACATTACTTCACCTGTAACACTTGCTTCTCTGTGAACCTATGGAAATTGCACATTTCAGTGTGCATTTTGTAATTGCTGTGAAGAAAGAAGCTCAATGGGTCAAAACGCTAGATAGAAAACCCATCCCATATAGGTTAAATCGGGCAGAAAGAGAAGAAGGCTGTACAAATCATTGCAAATCTACAATGAAGTCAGTGTCAAAGCTTGAAAAAAGCTTTCTGGATTTCGCCACCCAGTATATCAAAACAGTTGACCTGGTAGAAGAAAGCATGGAATAAACCTTACCTGAGGTGAAGCTGGAGAGCATTTCTGTTAAGTCCCGCAGTACCTGTAGTTATAATCTGAAAACAAAAAGATGCTCTGGCACATCTGGGACCAGGATTTCACTGTTGACCTCTGCAGGTGCAGCATGAGCCCATGGAAAAGATGTTTGGTGGGAGGAATAGAATGGAATAACAGAGTTGGAAGGGACCATGGAGGTCTTCTAGTTCAACCCCTGCCTAGGCAGGAAACTCTACACCACTTCAGACAAATGGTTAGCCAACATCTTCTTAAAAACTTCCAGTGTTGGAGCATTCACAACTTGTGGAGGCAAGTTGTTCCACTGCTTAATTGTTCTAACTATCAGGAAATTTCTCCTCAATTCTAAGTTGCTACTCTCCTTGATTAGTTCCACCCATTGCTCCTTGTTCTGCCCTCTGGTGCTTTGGAGAATTGTCAGGAGTTCCTAACAAGTGTTAATCTGGAGTGTGGGTTTTTAAACTTTTCAATCTTATAATCAGGAGTGACCAAACTTGCAACTTTTAAGACCTGTGGACTTCCAGGAACTCCCAGAATTCTTCAGCCAGCCAAATCTTAAAGTTGCCAAGGTTGGACACCTCTGTTATAAATTAAAACCTTCCCATAAACCTACCTCCTAAAGCAAGAATGAGAACTTACTGGTTTTCAGTTTTTAGTATGGGATTTCAGTCACTGCACCAAACCGGTTCTCTTCTATTGTTACTAGTTCTAATTATTTGTGTTGTGTGACCTTATGAGCTCCCTGCAGAGCATTATGTATCCATCCTAAAACTAGTTCAAGTAAATAAAGAGTATATGCTCCTAATGCTTCCCCAAGGGGCACAATCCAAACATGTACTTATTTTGCAGTCATAACCAAATTCTATTTACTAAGAATGAAGCAAGACTTTGTCCCAGGAGAATGGAGTATGAAGAGTCCACAGCCCACCATTCACGGAAATAATTAATTTCTTCTACATCAAAGATCAAACTTGAACACATTTAATTATTTATATTTATGAAAATAAATATGACCTGTCATCATTCCTCAAAGTCTTCATGGACAAAGATCAGTGTGGGGGCAAGCAAGTATAAAGCACAGGACTTTGGGGTCCTGTATGTTATTATTATTTTTATTTGGGTGCCTGGCCTTCCTGAATTAAGAGCTCTTCTTTCTTCAAATCCAACAAGCCTTTTAAATTTCAACCAAACCATGAAATGTCAGGTAAGTTCTAAATGATCATTCCACATGTTTTATGCTTATATGGCAAATCTAGACAGCATACTAAAAAGCAGAGACATCACCCTGCCAACAAGTGTGTATAGTCAAGGCTATGGTTTTCCCAGTTGCAATGTATGGCTGTGAAAGTTGGACCATAAGGAAGGCTCAGCGCCAAAGAATTGAGGCCTTTGAACTCTGGTGCTGGAGAAGACTCCTGCGAGTCCCTTGGACTGCAAGGTGATCAAACAGGTCAGTCCTAGAGGAGATCAACCCTGACTGCTCTTTAGAAGGCCAGATCATGAAGATGAAAACTCAAATACTTTGGCCACCTAATGAGAAGGAAGGACTCACTGGAGAAGAGCCTAATGCTGGGAATGATTGAGGGCAAAAGAAGAAGGGGACGACGGAGAATGAGGTTGCTGGATGGAGTCACTGAAGCAGTAGGGTGAGCTTAAATGGACTCCAGAGGATGGTAGAGGACAGGAAGGCCTGGAGGAACATTGTTGATGGAGTTGTGATGGGGCAGACATGGCTTCGCAACTAACAACAATATGCTTATATATTTAGGACCACCATTTTTCCCCAGGTAATATGTGTCAGTAAAATGTCTATGGAGATTCTCAATCTCATGTCATGGTTGTCCCAAGTGTTTTCAAAGGCAACTGGACATTTTTTTTCCCTTGAAATGTTTCACTTCTCATCCAAGAAGCTAAAGAAGCTTTTTGGATCAGAAGCAAAACATTTTCAAAGGGGGGAAAAAACCCAGGAAGTCCAATGGCCTTTTGAAAAGAACCTTTGGGTGTCAGTAAAATGTTGATGTTCCAGTACTGAGAGGTTGGGGGGCCAACATTTCTTCAAGAATTTCCCTACATCAAGTTAACCTGGAAATTCAACTGCAGGAAAAGAAGAGCCATGACAGCCTTTAAAATCCATGAGCAACTCTGGGTTTCACACAGGCTGGGCCAGCCACTTGCAAATGTTTCAGATTTAAACAAATTTAAATGCTATTGACTTGAACGGCGCCATGTCAGAACGAAGCCAAATATTTGGCTTTTGCTGAATTGTGGATTTTGGGCTAACCGGACCCACCAATGAAGAGTGTCCCTGTGGGCATGACCTTGCTTCCACGGAAGTCAAAGAGACTCTTTGCATTGACTTCGCAGCAAGGTTCTATCAAGCTCTCTGTGTTTGTCTAAGAAAAGCTAATGTGGAATTTAACTGAATAAACACTTTAGTAGTGAAGATTACAAAGTAACCTTTCACTTGGTCTTTTTCTTAAACAGAAAGGAGATGTTTGGCTGCCAGTTTGTGTGTTTATTTCCAGTTTCCATAGAAATAATTGGTCTCATATTATTTTTTTCCCCAGGAATAAATACCTTTATTCATGCTTCCCAACTTTGCAGCATCCACCGCCAAGATTCATGCTGAGACTCCATCTAAGCTGTGTGTTGCCGCAATTCACTGAAGACAGATAAGGCAGGACCATTTTTCTGTGCAGTTTTGGATGGCTGGATGAAAAACACATTTCTTTTCCAACACATTTGTCCTGTTGACATCTCCTGTTCAATCCAGGGATACAACAGCGAAAAATGGGACAATAGATTGTCATCAAGCCAAATAGTTCCAGAAGAGCAGCATTCCCCTCCTTGCATAGAGCATTATTTGTAATTCCATCACTTTCCTTCTCATTTTAATGTCCATTCTCGTTCTGATTTTTTTCTTTCTTTCTGAATCAAGCACTGCATATATCAGGCTCTTAGAAGCCATATTTCATAGTATTAACTCGTTAAACTGAGCACAGAATCACAGGGGTGAATCCACTTATCTTTGCTACCTGTTTGGCAGCTATGTGATGCACAGGACCTTCTGGGCATGCGCAGGGTAAAAATGACATCCAGGTGGATGGGAAGAGCCTGCTACCGAGCGTGGCTGCAAAGGTAGGTGAACAGTGAGGGGGGGCAGGGAAATCTGCTGTGCCACACAATTTAGATTAGTTAGAAAGCAAGAACTCCTGCTTTCTAACTAATATAAATCATGCGGCACAGCTGATCATTGGGAAAACCAGTTCGCCCGAACCAGTAGCATTTTTTTTACTATTGGTTCGGGCGAACAGCTGGCATCTTTACTACCAGTACGGGCGAACCGGTCTGAACCAGTAGCATTTCGCCCCTGCAGAATCCCCTGTCTGAAGTTATTCACAACTGTGCAAAATGTATACTGAGAAAAGAGTTGTTCTGCTTAATCACAGGACCAGAGATCTATGCTTTAGTGGTAAATTCAGTTTTACCCCACTCATCTTAGTTAAACAGCTCTGCCAAAAATACTATTCAGATATGTATTTCCATTATCCATAAATAATAATCCAAGGCATGTTAAAAACTTAGGGCATGGAAATTAACTGAAAAACAGTTTACTGCTTTTTTTTCAGCACCCACCAGGGTGGATCATGCATGTTAAATGTTAAATTTATTTGATCAATTTTCCTCTTTTTTTGTACACTATTTTTTCTTTTTTATATTGTTAGTGTTGAATGTATGTTTTTGTTTTGTTTTGTTTTGTTTGTTTGTTCTGTTTTATTTTTATGATAAAACATATACTTGGAAATGACTTAATTAACCAAGATTCAAAATGTGAACAATAACAAATCATTGCTTCTTCCCCTCTCCTACTTGCCTGATAATCCCAATGTAGCAAATCTATGCTGCAGAACTACAGATGAGCACTAGATGGAAGGGAAAAAAACCCTCAGAAAACTCAAACTCTTTGCTGCCATCTAGTGTTCAAGTGAAGATGAACGCTATTGTTCATGAATGGAATGAAACAGTTATCTCAATGAAAAGAATTGAAAAACTGATTTCAATCAATCAGAATGAGAGTTGGTAGGGACCTTGGAAGTCTTCTAGTCCAATCCCCTGCTCAAGCAGAAGACCCTATACCACTTCAGACAGGTCCAGCCTTTTCTTAAAAACCTCCAGTGAGAAAGCACTCTCAATTTCTGAAGGCAAGCTATTTCACTGACTGCTTTAGATGACTTAGACTATTTCCCCTTGATTAAGCATACCTTTTTAATTGCACTACATGTGTTGATTTGTTTGCCAATATCTAAGTTACAGCCACAGTTGTCTGATTAATGGCAACCATATAAATAATGATACTGCTCCTGTTTCCTTCATTTCATTTTCCTATTTGCTATTCATACTTACATGCCGTATTCACATATGTACATCTCTATATCAAAAAATTACAACTATGTATGGATTGTTCTTTGCAAGATAATGTTCCCCGCACCTGAAGAAGTAAACCAAAATTCACACAAGCTTCTGTTTTCTTAATATTAGGTAAAGGTAAAGATTTCCCTCGCACATGCGTGCTAGTCATTCCTGACTATAGGGGGCAGTGCTCATCTCCGTTTCAAAGGCAAAGAGCCAGTGCTGTCTGAAAACATCTCCATGGTCATGTGGCCAGCATGACTAAATGCCAAAGATGCATGGAACACTGTTACCTTCCATCAAAGGTGGTTTTTATTTTTCTACATGCATTTTGTACGTGCTTTCGAACTGCTAGGTTGGCAGAAGCTGGGACATGTAATGGGAGCTTACTTTGTTATGCAGCGCTAGGGATTCAACCACTGACCTGCTGACCTTTCTTAATATTATGGATCATTCAATTATATTTTTATTGGATTGAACTGCACAAAAAGAAAGCATGCACATATACCTTTTAAGTGCTATCAAATAACAGCCCTTCATTTTTCATATTTGTGTGGCCATATTTTCTTGTAGTTAACATAATTTAAAAAGTATTTAAGAATATACAGAAGAACTAATAATTATGACTGGCTTTTAAAATATTCCTCTGCTCCATAAATTTGTCTCCATTCCCCCTTACAGCCATCTGAGCTGTTGACCTTGACCAATAACTTTCTGGGTTCCTAGGAAAGATAATTAGACATCTCTTTTGATTTATACTTTTATTTCCATTTCAAATTTTGACAGCTGTTTTTGCTATAGAGTGTTTCATATTATTAAAGTGTTGGAAAAAATAAATTACATCATCTTGCAAAAGTGATTTCCTGAAAATAATTAAGCTTGGCAACTGTGCTGATTCTAACTTTTCTATCCATTCCTCCCTTTTTTCCTGGTTTAGCAGAAATGGATAAATAGTGCCATCTAATGTGTGAAATGCACATTGAAATTAAACTTTATTGACTTACTGTTCACAACAATCATAAAAAAATATTATTATTTATTGCTGTTCTTTGGTATTTGTACTATCCTAATTTTGAGATTATTATTTTTAAAAATTACATTTTTTTAAAAAAAATCCATCCTTGAAATATCAGAAAACTATACTGTCTTGAAATATCTTTCCCCATTCCTAATTTCCATCCTTCCTCTTAGAAATTTTTAAAGGGGAATTTTAAAAAAGTGAAGATGGTAGCCACAACCATGTGATCAGCATCCTTTTCTATATGCATGATGCTGTGCATAAAAAGGGTCCAGTTGTTGATCACATGATTGTAGCCACAATCTTGACATTTGTAAAACATGCTACAGACCCGGCTGTTACCTTCAGAATAGAATGAGACAAAATCGAGCAGTAGAGCTAAGGAGTAATTTCAGTCTGTCTCGCCTATGACTGAGAATAAGAAAAAAAGCAGTGTTGCAGGATGTGACAGTATAAAATATTTCAGGGTGTGTTCTGATCTGCTAGGTGTAAGTGGGGAAAGATCCTAAGATGGGACAAGACGATTTACTTCTTTACTTGCTTCCTCAAGTCCTTTAAAGCAGCCCTTTTCCATGAAGCAAAAGGTGATCCCTCGATAAAGTTGACCCCTGAGTGGCTATTATTAACTGAAAGCAAATTGAAGTAAGGTGATGTCAGCCCTCCCAGGTAAGCCAGAAAAGAAATGTATGAGCTAAATCTACATTATTGTAAGGCTACATTAACAGAATTGTGCAAATCTGGAAGCGCAAAACTTTCGGTCGCTGCTTTCAAATGCCAGGCTCAGAAAGGTCAGCAGTTCAGCGGTTCGAATCTCTAGTATAGATCTCCTGCGTGAGCAGGGGGTTGGACTAGATGACCTCCATGGTCCCTTCCAACTCTGTTACTGGTAGGCTTCTTTCTGTGACTGTTAAACAATTGTGGGCTACCTACCCATCTTGTCTGACTGTTTCCCAGGCAGCATTTCTCCTTTCTTTCCTCAAGGCCGCTAATGGATTCCATTACATGTAAGCAGGAAATGCCAAGCCAAATTTGAGCATTGAGTTGAGAACTATCCCATGCCTTTTTAAGGGGGGCTATTTTCCTGATGGCCATTATAATTGAAGACTGCAAGTTTGAAGTGTTAAGACTCTAACAGCTCCTGTTGTACCATTTGCTCACTCCAGCTAAGTGGGAAGAGGTGATAAATAAGCACTTCATACATTCCATACGGCTATACTAATCCTATGCAGCTTCTGCAGTCATATGAGGTAGGTCAAGGCAAGGGTGAAATGACTTTTCTGTGGAAGAATTTTAATTAGCTAACAATCCAGCCATACACATCAATACCTGACGGTTAACAATTGCTACTGTTTTGGACTTATATTTCAAAGTAGCTTTTCCAACATACCTTTTTCTCTTTAAAAAAGAGAGAGAGAGAGAGATTAGACATTGATCGGATAATCATTTAATACAACTACTGCAACCCTTCTTCTAATCTGATTAACAAGCTTCTAAGTAGCATTAAGGACATTTTTATTGCACTTGTGGGAAAGAGTCCAACTAAAATTACCCCAAGGTTGCAAACCTCCAAGCAGAGTCAGTAGTTTTTTAACTGCTCAAACTATGAAAAACAAAACAGTGGGGAGGGGGCTTTGAAATTCACCATTATCGGAAATTATTTCTGAAATCATGTAATCTCCGAAGAACTTGGTTTTGTGCATTATTGTTTGCCTTGAAGTGGTTGCAAAAAGCTTTGTTCCTGATGTCAGCAGGTGTACCTAGGATTGGTGTAACCCATTGTTAATTTCTATGGTCTGTTTGATTTCCCTTCTAACTGATCTGAGTAAAGATACTCCATACATAATAATAGAGGGACAAGGGAAGGGCCTTGAAAGACAGGAAGAAGAATCACTACCAAGGCAACCATGAGATAAAAGGGATGTGAGCCCAGGGCCAGGAAAGTAATGTGAGTAAACATCATAGGGAAGGCCCTCACTAATTCACCCCTAGATAAAGGGAAGGAAGGGGAAGCACATTCAGACTTGAAAGATTATGATACTACAGCTTTACAATAAAAGTATTATTGACCTGTATTCCATTGGTTTCCTAGTGTGGTCTGACTTGGAGGGCTGATAATAATGAACATTGACACAGCATTATTATGGAAACCCAACAGTTCTTGCTTGCTTTCAAACTCTTTAAAGATTTGTCTTGCAATCTCTATCTCGATTTCTTTCCATATCAATGAAGGTGCTTCAAAGTGATCCTTCTTAAAGGCAAGCTGATACTGTTGATTACCTAGCCTGCTGCCAAATCGGAATGTACAGTATTTTTATTTAAACCTAAGAGTAAGGAAAGTGATTTTCATTGGAGAGCTGATCTCCAACAGGGAAGTTCCACATATCCTTAAATCCTGTGAAAGTTTCCTCCAAATTTGCTATAATTAAGCAACAGAAGAAAAACTCCCATTCACTTAGCCAATGCAATTGCAGTTGCAGATGTGCCATAGTACTCTAACAACATCCTGTGGCTGATTGACTCAGGAGGGCTTCCACTTGAGATCAGAGAAGAACCCACTTTTCTTCCATCAATGCCACCCACACTGTAGCTTCCTCCAAAATAACACTTTGGGTGTCAACATTGACCCATCTGACTCTCTGGCTATCCAGCCATTGACTGTCTTATGCACTCAGCAGGAATATTTAGATTAACTCCCTGTGCTCAGCTGGTTGTCTGTATAGGTAATGGCCACAGCCATTGCACAATACAATGTACCCAAAAGTCTCAGAGGGACACCATACAGTTGCTAGTAAGGTGGTAAGCTACTCTATAAAGTCACTCATCTTAGGAATGATGAAGCAGCACCTGAAAGTGATGATTTACAAGTGGTCCTCTCTAAAGTGTATTTCTTGAAGCATTTCCTACTACTACACATATTTTAGGATTCCTAATTTAGCATTATCTAACCTTCAGTTCAGTAAAAGCATTCTTCAGATAATAAATATGGTGGTTAAATGGAGGTCAAAAGCTGTCCTAGCCACACACTTATTCAAAAACAAAAAAACTACTGATGATAATGAAATGATGCAGGCGGAGGACACTAGGGAAAGAAAATGAGTTTTCTTTCTTATCTGGTCTCTCATTTTTATCCATACATGGCTGATACACATCAGTTCAAATTGCTAAGACATCCTAAGGGATGAGATCAAGGCTTTGGTTACCTGTTTGTATTGTGATGTTATCTTTCTTTCAAGAGATACTATAGTTATAAAAGGGAATAAAATGTTTGGATGATTTCATTGCAGAATAACCTTTAAAATAATCTTCTTGGTTTTTGCATCAAATAAAGAGGGGGAAATTAAAGCACCAAAACACAAAGGAAAATGTGCAGACATAATCTTGTTTATACTGACAGTATTAGATTTGTCTTTCAAAATAGATTCATTCTTATTATTAAAAAACAAAGAATATTATAATTGTTTATACATTATAATATGATATATTAAAATCCAGATAAAGAGAACTTGTATAACACCAGCTTTCCTTCCACATTTTTTAAAAGCTTGCTTGTGCTTTTTTGAAATATTTCACATTTTTTTGCTGATTTCAAGTGTATATTCTGGAGTGTTTTTTGCCCCTCATTTATAAGTCTTTCCCATCTGTAGGTTCTTCATATTAAGATCCAGATACATAGAAATGCACTTCATTAGGGCTCTGGGAATGATCAAATTATTGTATCCAGAAATGGCTTGATTGAAGAAACTATTACTTGCAACTCATTCCTATGACTTTCCTTTGCTTTGTTAATTTCTTGCAGCTCATGTGTATCAAACTGCCAGCCAGTCAGATCAATCTCTTGTAAAGAAACCAACTGGTTTATTAGGCGGGCCAGTGTCAAGACTAACAGGGCAGAGGGTGTGAAGCCTCGTTCTTGGCTGAAGTCTAGAAATGTCAACTTCTTGAGATGAGTTAATGCCTTCAAGATAGTGAGCCACCCCTCACTTGTCAGGCAAGTCTCTGCCATGTCCAGATGCTGGAGGTCCGCCAAAGATGCTTTTGCAAAAAGGGTACCTAGGGAAATAGGTTTGAATTACATTCAGTAATTTCTTGTTTCTCAGATTATACAGAAAATGTAATTGTGTGGAGACTTAATCATGTATGTATCAATGTGTTAAATCCTCGGACTTACTATGCTGTCAAAAACATTGCTGGCTACAGGACTTCCCTAATTGGCTAAGATATGAGCAGCCTTTCAGCGGGAAGACGCAGCCTTCTGATTGGTTCAGCCATCTGACGGCTACTATATAAAGAGCTGTCAGACAGCCAATGTTGTTGTTGCCGGTTCAGGAGTTGCCTTGCACTTTGCATTGTTAGCTGTTACAATAAAGGTTGTTTGTTACTGCAACCTGCCTCGCCTCAGTTCCTGCCTGCCTAGTTCTCCATACAGAGCAAAATGAATGTTCAAAAATGGCCTACCATGAATCTTAATATCGAGGAGAATATAAAGATAAGGCTTTACATTTCAAAATCAAATCAATTAGTATTTAAGGTTGGAGGATCCTACATGAGTATTCTGAAGAGCAAGAATCTGACCTCATCAAGGATTTGGCAAGCAGGTTATATAGCCATAAGAGAGGGGAGATTTATTTACTGGAACTATTTAGGGATAGGCAAAATGTATCTAACGACAGGAAGTTTTTGTTATGAGTTACTGCAGAATGTTTTTTTTTTAATTTAGATGTCTGACATGTATGTTACTGCTTTATTGGTTGTTGGGGTTTTTTTGGGGTTTTTTTTGGCTGTTGGACCTCTAGGGCTGCTATGGAAAGACAGTGGCTATATAAATTAAAATAATAATTCCTGCCAGGAGAAGAGTCAAAAAGCATGTTTCCGCATGTGCCTGCAGAAGAAAACAGAGGGAAGTGACCTGAGATCTCCGAGGCAAAAACAGACAGTGACAGATAAAGAAGGGACACAAAATAAACACTTAACTCGCCATCTATACCCAACTGCCTGTGTGATCAGAAGGTCATGTGGTGCTAACGTTACTGCCGATATACAGTATATGGACTTCTAACGTAGCCAAACTTTTAGAAAACTTAAAGTGTAAAAGCAACAGATAGTTTTCTTCCAAGATGCTTCTAAAGACGTTTCATAGAATTATGAATCAGGTAGCAATCTAAATAGTGCTGTTGTAGTTTAGACCAGAGTTCCCCAACCTTTCCAGCTTTGCAGATCGGCCGGGGGTGTGGGGAGAGTGGATGGCTATGCATGAACGGTGGCAAGCATGTGTATTTGCAGCTCCATTTTTGCGAGTGGTGGGCATGCATGCTTGTCACTTGTGCAAACGTAGCATAAATGCATGTGCTGATCCATTGCTCATGCAAGTGGAGATGCTCATGCGCTTATCCACCACTTCCATCACCTGGTTCCAAACAGTTCAAGGCCCGGTAGTGGGCCACAGTCCGGAGATTGGGGACCCCTGGTTTAGATTGTGTCCCCAGGAGGCCTATTATTGTATTGCTAACTGCTGAAACATAGTTCTGTTTTTTCCATGTACCAAGTATGAACATTAATCTTTTGAGTGTATTTTTTGTTTTAGGTCATATTTCTATATACAAAACATGCAGAACATCTGCAAAAGTCAGCTGAGGTATTTGAGGGACTGCCTCAATCAAATCTATCTGTCCATCAGACCTGCCAGAAATGACATGGTATAATTCTGTGTACAAAGGAATGTTATTTGACAGGAGCCAGGAAGAGACCCCGTTCTGCTGCAGCAACCATCCTTGAGAACATCATCCCTTCTGAGGGGAGATCAGCCCTGATCCTCTTGGCTGTCTAGAGCAGTCTGAAAACATGGCTTTGTCATCCGGCCTGGGATCTAGTGATGTGGAGAACATGCTAAATGGTTGTGCTTTCAAGAAAATGAACGGTGCTCTCCCACAGATTGTTTTAATGTTTTCATTATTTTAAGAGGGTTTTTAAAAATGATTTTGCCATTATTTTTTGATTGTGATTGAATTGTTTTTTTGATTTTTAACTTTATAAGCCACCCAGAGTCACGGCAGTGAGATGGCTATAAATAACTCTTGCAATAGCCTTTTAGATCAGAGTTATTGCTTTGACTGAGTATGCTACCATATGTGAGTCCTTCACTCTTGTTTTCATGTCCCTTTTTTAATACTGCAAAATATACTTACTGAGAATTATGGCCTCAGAGTTGGTTGTTCTCCATTTCTTTAGCCCAAGTTTGGTCAACCGTGGCATTCTCTTTAACTCTTCTAACTTAACAAGGCAAACATTCACTTCATCCACCCAAGGGAACATCAGAATTTTCATCTTTGGTAGGACATTTAAGCTTTCAACTATAGAAAAGATAATTCACCTTTAGTTCTGATTACTGTTTTGTTTTCCTTCTGTCTTTTAAAGGATGCGTTTCAATGTCCCAATGTAGCTTGCAACCAATCTGGTGATTAACCAAATCAGACTCATTTAACATTATAGGAATCAACAAATTCAACTAGAAGCTGCCATCTACTATGGCATTAATTAAAAGTAGTCTGCAATAAATATTGAAAAGTCATAAACAATGCAGATAGATAATATACTGTATTTCAAAGAAATCACCAGTTCAACATATGAAGCTGATTGTATTCCCATTTTTGCTGCAAAGAGCTCCACATCCCTATAATATGATTTTTCACCATGCCATTTAGCTCACAAAATTTGTTCTAGCCTTGTTTGTCTGTAATTTTTGACCAAGCCTTCCCTATCATTACCCCATCTCTGAATGCCTTCTGTTGAATTACTTTATAGAAAATGACCTGCTAGTTGGCATTTTAAAAGAGGCCTTTAAAGTAGGATATTTGTTTTTAGGATTATTTATTGAATATTTGTATATGATAATACATAATAAATAATATTCTAATTCTAATTATATTCTATTTATTGATTTTATAAAATTGTATCTAATATTATAGAATCCTTATTACTGTTTTAGGTTTGTATGTTAGGTAGTTTAAGCTATCATATATAAAAGCAGCCGGCGAACTTCACTCATCCATATGCTAATGATTATAGTACCTGGTAATGAATTTTTTTTAATTGAAATTTGTCAAACAAAAATGAGAGCAAGAATAAGAGAATAAAAATACAATGACAAGGATGATAGGCATGTTAGGGCACTTATGCATGCCCCCTCTACTGACCACTTATGAAGTATGTCCACAGGAAGAAAACACAGCTCAGAGAATACCAAGAATCTGACAATTTAGCCTTGAAGTACATATATTTTTCATTCTTGTCTATTTTTCTTTTCAATCCAAAATCCAAATTAAGATTGAGATTTGTTAGAGCATAGCAATAGCACTCAGACTTATACACCGCTTCACAGTGCTTTACAGCCCTCTCTAAGCGGTTTACAGAACCAGCATATTGCCCCCAACAATCTGGGTTCTCATTTTACTGACCTCGGAAGGATCGAAGGCTGAATCAACCTTCAGATGGTCAGGATCAAACTCCTGGCTGTGGGCAGAGTTAACCTGCAATATCACATTCTAACCACTGCATCAACATGGCTCCGCTATTGAGCAAGACACCAAACTCACCATTTTCCTGAGATAAAATGATCTTTCTTACCTAATTGACAAAGAGCTTCTTTTCCTCCATTTCCCAAAAAATTGTTGGATAAATCAAGTGCAGAAAGTTTGGGTAAATTGCCAATATTCTGAACTATAAAATAAGAAACACACAGTGAATTAATTTATAGGCATGGGAAAGAGTATGAAATAAAACCATTAATCCGTGCTTCATTAAAAAGACCAATGTGATAAATTGCTAATAATAATAACATCAGCAATAACAAAAATCAAATTATATACCTTAGTTAATGATTTTCTGGATTTCATTATCTGCTCAGAGTCTAATGGATTTAAATTAAATTAAATTAAATACAAATGGTTAAAGGAAAGGTCTGATTCTGGAAGATCTAGAGGAAGAAAGACTGAAGATGAAAACAGAGATAAATGTCTGAATGACATACAGTAACAAGACATGATTAGAATCACCCCTTATGAGGAACTATGTCTTGAACTGGTAGTTCACAGACAGAAGGTTTAGCTAAAAGAGGAATGGGATTTTGGCTTTCCAGATGTTGCTGAAGTTTAATACCCAGAAACCCTGATCACAAACCTATTGTTTAAAGGATCCTGAAAGTTACAGTTTAGTAGCATCTGGAGGGCCCCAGAAAAAGGAAGCATTTTCAATTGGTCACCTTGGTTAAAAAGCCTGAGAGCGGTAATTTCAACACATATTACTGAGGATGCCAGGTTGAAGAAGGCTGATTTATAGAGTGGGAAAAGTCAGAGTTCAAGAGCTGAATATGTTTTGAAAAGCAGCAAGCTGGTGGCATTTCCACCATACAGGATCCAATAGCAACTGATATGACCTTGGTGTCGGAAACCCCTAACAGCTGCCCCAGGTGCCCTAGAGTAGGATAAACCAGTGTTTTTCAACCACTGTGCTGCGGCACACTAGTGTGCCGTGACATAGTGTAAGGTGTGCCGTGGGAAAAACACCCGCCTATAATCAATATAGGCACAGAGTTAAATTTTTTTAACATTTTCTAATGGTGGTGTGCCTCGTGATTTTTTTCATGAAAAAAGTGTGCCTTTGCACAAAAAAGGTTGAAAAACACTGGGATAAACAGACTGAACTGCATAATAATTATAAGGTTATTCGGTTTTGAAATACTGTTTTTGTTCTACAGTGTGGATTCCCTCAACCTACTATCCTTTCTCAAAATTTACAACCAACAAGACGGTTAATAGTTTGGGGTGGAGGGAATCTGTTCTAGAATTGTAAGCAATACTATTCAGAATGTTGTCTGTTTTAGAAGTTTGGTATATCCCCAAGAATACTATTATTACCGGATAACTTATAAATAGAATAAGTGAATTCAAATAACCAAAACACTGGTGTTACCGAGAATTTCTACAGCAGTCGCAGAAATGCAGCAGTTAACCAAATAAATTTCTTCTAGTTCTCGAAGATTTAAGGATATTGATTTTACTATACTTATCATTCCATCTCCAATATTTGTAAGCTCTTTCAATTGCAATGAATTCAACTTTTTCAAATTCTTTAAGCCTTCAGCTATAAACAAATTGAGGAAAAAAACTGGTTATAGTTGATTCTATTACAACTTGTATATCTATAACCCATAGTATTCCCTTTTGAAATAAGCAACATTCTGCGAGTGCAGAAAAGCAAAAGAAATGGAAAAACATGTGGTACAAAACATTGCTTGTGCCCTATGCAGCATTCCTTTTCATTATTAAATAGTATTGTTCTATATTTTGCTAGTATAATTCAAGGACAACCGATATCCAATTTTATCTCAAACGTGCATTTCTAAGCAAATGGGATGTCTAATTTAAGGACTAACTTGCAAACCAATCCAGTATATGCTCCCCATATCCTGCTAACCAGAAGGAACATGCAGGGTATTGGCAATAACTCAGGATGCTTTAGTCTATTTTTTCAGGGCAGATTAAAAATATTTGACTGGTTACATACATGGTAAAATATTCAGCTTCTTATTTATACTAAATTTAATATTTAAAATTAAAACATGCAATCTAACAACAGGATAAAATGAAGGAAGAAAAAAACAAATGGAGGGATAGAATATATAAATGTTATTAAACATACATTAAATTCATTTCAACCGAAGGCTATAGGATACTTTCTGGGTTCATTCACTAAAGTTACCTAATTTGTCAGCAGTGTTCTCATTCATCTTGACATTATCAAATATAATTTTTTCCACATTGGCAAGGATAGATATTCCATCAAGAAGGCCCCCTAAGAAAAGAACATTTGGTTTTAAAAACTCATAATGATATAAGGTTGGATGGAGTTGGATGGATGAACTGGATGGAGAAATAGACATCAATAATATTCATCTGAGACAGAAAAGAGCCTTTCTTCCACCCTATCTTCATATCTTCTCCATTCTCCATCCTACAGCCAAATACGTCTCTCTCCTTTACATATCTTCAACAAACTTGAGAGTTATATACCAGTGGTGGGATTCAAATTTTTTTACTACTGGTTCTGTGGGAGTTGCTTGGTGGGCATAACCTGGTGGGAGTGTCAGGGGAAGGTTACTGCAAAATCCCCATTTCCTCCTGATCAGCTGGGACTCAGGAGGCAGAGAATAGATGGGGGTGGGACCAGTCAGAGGTGGTATTTACCGGTTTTCCAAACTACTCAAAATTTCCACTACCGATTCTCCAGAACTGGTCAGAACCTGCTGAATACCACCTCTGTAATATATGCAGAAGAAAACAAAAGGAGGAGATTTTGAGTAAGTATACATGTTTTCTTTCTTCCTTAAACATTGCTCAACATCAGGGTAGCATCAGTCAAAATTGGTCAGGCTTTATCATACTTTTCTGAGAGGGTCAAACTATTTTCCAAAGCACCAAAAGGCAAGACAAGAAACAAGGGTTGGAAACTAACCAAGGAGAGAAGCAGCCTAGAACTAAGGAGAAATTTCCTAATGGTGAGAGCAATCAAGCAATGGAATAGCTTGCCTTCAGAAGTTGTAGATGCTCCATCAGTGAAGGCTTTCAAAAAGAGACTGGACAAATATTCATCTGAAATGGTATGGGATCTCCTGCTCGAGCAGGGAGATGGACTAGGAAACCTCTGAGGTCCCTTCCAACTCTATTATTCTATGTTCTGACTGTTCTGTCTGAGGAACAATGCATTATGAAGGTAAAGGATAGGAAATAGGTGATAGGAATAGCAAATTCATGTTAATATAGCTTTCTGCCAATTCAAGTAAAGTTAGATGGCGCTATAATCCAAAACAGAGATTAGGGAAGATGACCTTAACAGAGATCTTATTGATATAGTAGGGTATACTCCACATTAGCCCATGGAACAGAAATACAAGAGTGTATAAAGAGGCTTTTTCATGGGAAACTCCATGGAAACTCCTATGCAATATACAATATCTGAAATCACAGTAAACATGTTATTTATCAATATTATTGTTCACATACCATGCTGGTTTTCACTCTGCAGGTCTTTTACCTTTATAGTTTTCAGTACCATCATTTTAGTTATCTGTTGCTCATCTTCCATGCTAAGAGGCGTGGACTCTACAATAAGATCCTGCAGATTTGTGCAGCTATTGAGGACTTCCCTCAACTTTCCTGTGAGGCCAGGACATTTGTTGATAATCAGTCTCAGACTTGAGGCAGAGCAACATATTTTTTCCAGATACTTAATATCACCTTTCTCTAATTGATTGAAATCTTTTAAGGCAATTTCTAAACCTTTGAGCTTTCGATCCCAGTTGAAGAATAAGGACACTGCCTTTTCGGGGATGACAGTTTTCCATGCTGTCCTTGTAGCTGATGAAGTACCAAAAAAGTCTAATTTGATGACTTCTAACATACTTACACAATTAGAAAAATAGTCAAAAAACCCAGAGACATAGGTAGGAATCCTCTGGGTATTGATGTACAATTTTTTATCATGGAAAAATTCCTCAAACTCCTCCTTTACTGTTGTTTCAGAGATACTTTCATAAAGAAATCTAATAACGCACTCCACAAATGAATTTTCCCGAGTTGCTATTAAGCCTTCTTCTTCTTCAGCAATTTGTTCATATTTTTTGGGTTCTTCTGGAAATAAATCACGAGCAAAAGGCAATCCAAAAAGACTACCCTTCTGATGAATGGCTGATAAATGGCTGACAATTTTTTGGGTGGCTTCAGAAGACGATCCACAGGTATACAAAAGCAAACTGTGATAAGTAGTAATTATATCCGAAAAACTCCCAATTCTTTGGAGATAATGGAATCCTCTGGTTACTTCCTCATCGCTATTGGATCTCAATAGCCTGGAAAGTCTTCTACCTGCAATATATTCTTGGAAAGATTTATGAAAAAATGTATATGCTTCTTTTAGTCTCTGAGCTGTGTACTTGTGCATAAGGCCCATAGATAACAACACTTGTTCTTTCACACTGGAAAAATCATCGGGATGAAAAACAAATTTTTGCTCAAAGATTCCATCCAAAGCCAAATTTCCACAGTGAATTAGGCTGAGCCGAAAATGTTTGTCACTTGTCCCTCTGATCTTGTGCTTGTTTTTCCCTACTAACAAATTGTATAGGGTGGAGAACAGAGTGGTTTGTGTATGTGGAGTAAAAGTGGATTCTCCCATTTGGATGGCACAAGCAATAATCACAAATAAAGGTGTCCTCATCAGGTTCTCCAGCTGAGTCCCAGAATTCTGAAAAGTGGACTCTAAACTCTCCAACTGAGACAGTAGGCCCTCAGCTAATGTGGCTTCTTTCAAAACATTTGTAACTAGTGTTTTTGCACTTTCCACGGTTAGATCGCCTGTCTCAGCAATCAGTGACCCAAACAGCCTCAGTCTTCGAATTGACTCGGTCCTTGTAGTAACAATAACTGTGTTCTTGGATTTATGGCTTTTTTTATCAGTGCTTCTATTTCTGGGCAGCTCTGGGACTTGAATTCATCATACCCATCTAAAAGGAAAAGGACTTTTTCTGCTAGCAATTCTAATATCTTCATAAAGTCTTCTTTACATATTCTATAGTTCTTCTTAAGAAGTTGCTCACATATGGTCTCGTATAGGCCTGCCTCTACCCCACTCAGGCTGATGAAGAAGACAAGTTGGAACCTCATCAGAGAAGGATGATCTTCATTAGCCCAGAGTAAAGCAATCTTTTTGAGGAGAGTCGTTTTTCCTTTCCCAGCTTCCCCCTCTATGATACAGGGGCTTTCAAGTTCATCTAAAAGGGTATTTAAAGTCATTTGCGCCAAGCGGAAATTATGGATATCTTTCTTCCAAAGCAAGATATCTGTATAGGTATTCTTCAAATCAAAGATGATATCAATTTCTTCGCCCAGTGGATGAAAACGTTTAAAGGACGGGTTCCTATATAGGTTACTTAAATCCTGAGCTAAGTAATCAACATCTTGTCGTGTAACTTGTCCATCTGTATCTAAAACAAAACAGAAAGATCTGAATGCCATGTTACCTAAGAGTATGATTTAATTGATATACTATTACAATGCAGATTAAATGAGATCTGATAGAGGCAACCTACATTTTATACTAGATTTTAATTAGAGCTGTTGTACAATCTGAGCTGTAAAAACCTTGATAAGTGAAAAACCCTTTCATGTTTTGCTGCAGGTTAGTAATTATCTGGATTTTTGAAGCACAGATCTTTTTAGAGCCCTCTTCAGGGGCTAGTTCTAACTTTCAAAAACTTTCTCTGGTGTGGTACAAGATTCTTGAAAACTACTGGTTTCTATATTTTTAATAGTACATAAAAGTCTGAATGGATGACTTTCTCCTGACACCACCTCTATCTTAGGCAAAATAATAAAAGTTAATTTGTACTTAATAAAGCAACTAAATTTGAAAAAAATGGCAATCTTAATAAAGATACTTACTATAAGAATATAATAATAATTAATAAAAAATAAATTGGATATCTACTTACGGCTTCCCTGTAGTTTCTTAAAAAGGAAAAAATCTATTTTCTCCAGTGATCTCACCAAAATATCACAGGCTTCACTACCTTTTTCCAAAATGGAGCATGTCAATTTTCTTGACGCATCCTGCGTTACTTTTTGGCAAAGGATACTATCTTTTTCTTCATGTGACAAAACAGATTTTGCAAAAAGACAGTCTACAATTTTCTTGATGGTTGCCATCTCCATTCTTTGAATAAGCTGTTCACGGTTGTTCTCTAAAAAATCCATTGGTGAGAGCAGATGGTTCTTCCAATCTGAATCTAATCAATTCTACTTGTGCTCTGAATAATGAATGCTAACTTGGTTTGACTGCGGGTCATAACTCTTATTCTGAAGGTTCAAATACAGCAGCAGAAATGGTTGGTAATCCTAGAGGAAATGCAGAGATTTTAATAATAAAACATGAATTTCACAAATACACACAGACTGAATCATAGCACCATGCGACGATGCTAATTATAAAAATTGATATTTTAAAAAAATCATTTTTCAAGTTTTACATTCTGCATAGAATCTTCTTGGATAAATGAGGACATTTGTTTTCTATAGGTAAAGGTAAAGGTTCCCCTTGCACATATGTGCTAGTTGTTCCTGATTCTAGGGGGCGGTGCTCATCCCTGTTTCAAAGCCAAAAAGCCAGCACTGTCCAAAGATGTCTCCATGGTCATGTAGTTGACATGACTAAATGCTGAAGGCACACGAAACGCTGTTACCTTCCCACCAAAGATGGTACCTATTTTTTCTACTTGCATTTTTATGTGGTTTAGAACTACTAGATTGGCAAAAGCTGGGACAAGTAACGGGAGCTCATTCCGCTACACGGCGTTAGGGATTCAAACTGCCGAGCTGCCAACCTTTCTGATCAAAAAGCTCAGTGTATTAGCCACTGAACCACCACATCCCTCATTTTCTATATAGGATGGGAAATGTCAATGGTGAATTAATATATCATATCTATCATATTTATTTTCCTTCCTGGTATGCAGAAGTCCACAGCAAACTGTCAAAAAGGTTGAATCCACCAAAACCATCTCCTAACGGTAGTACAAGATGTGCCAATGTGGTTCATTTTGTGATGTGACTGTCATTAAGAAAGGCCAATTCCTTAAAATCTCTTACAATGATGAACATTTCTCAGGGGTCATAACAAAATCTTAACAATCAACCAGTGACATGCAGTCAGGGGAGGCAGGGGAGGCAGACCCTCACCACTGTCATCATGAAAAGAAAAGAAAATGTAAAAGGAAAAAGGCTGAGCTAGTTGCTGCCAGAGTCACCGTGGATGACTCTGCTTAGTGCTTACCTAGTGCCTCAACTAGTCTGACTTTAGGCATTTTATGATCACTCGAGCAGAGTTAAGCAAGGGTTAAAAGCCTAAAAATTCCTGATTGAATCAACTTGATCCTTTTGACAAGAACATAGGATTAAAGCAGCAAGTGTGTAGTTCGGTTAATTAGCAGCAAACTATCAAATACATATTGTATTTTTTAAAACTAAGCAACGAGACAATAACATATAGATTTTCAGCGTCCTTCATCAAAATCAGAGGTGGGCTGCTCCCGGTTCAGCCCGGATTGGGTGGTGGACGCTTTTGCACATGTGCGAGCACACGAGCAAACCAGTAGTAAAAAAAATGAAAACCCACCACTGATCAAAATATGTTGAGCCATCTCTGAATTCTACACTTGCAGTTGGCTCAACTGATAGGCAGTCAAGAGATCTGGACAGGAATAAAAGCAATATGCATGACACAGAACTGGCACCAAAGAAGGCAGAAAATATCCATAACTTTGTCAGGAAGCTGTCCATTGATGTCTTTTACCTACAAAGTTCATTTGCACAGTTCAGTTTCACCAAATATATTAAGGCTCTGGAGTAGCAGCTATGTTCTCCTCCCCCCCACTTCCCCCATCCCCCCCCCAAAAAAAAGAAAAAAGGAAAAGCACGTGGATCATGAGAAAAATGTATTTGTTTGAAGGAGCTCCAGGAATCCTAAACTGGAGCTGCGGGAGCTGGATCTTGAGGAAAAGATTGGTGGCTAGATCTGGAGCTGCTTCTAGTAAAGAAATCTCTCTGTCCATGATCCCCACCCTACTTCCTTCCTTCCTTTCTTTCTTTCACAAATGTAAGTAGAAATCATCCCCAAAGAATACCCATCTCTTGTTATGGTTGTTCTATAATACTAATCTAAAACAATGCCTGTAGTTTTCAAAGCATATCAAGCAAAAAAGAAACATACCTGCTTTCCCTGTTAGGGAAAACGTTACCAATTTGTAGCCGTTCTAAGTTCCTTCTCACGCCCAGTTGCCGAACTTTGACATTTGTTTCACTTGGCTCACAGAATACTAACAACACTTCCGGTTTTCAGAAGAGGGGTGTTGCAAGAAAGGATAGTGCTTACAGAAGGGAATACTGTCATACTGTCATCTCCACAACATTCATTACAAATGATCTGGCAAGGAAGCAAGTGCGTGTGTAACTTGGATCAGAGCCAGGTGCTTGCTCTAGGTATGATTTCAGCTGAAGTATAAACCTGAGCAGGTGGGATGTTCTCAATTCTTTGCCCAGAAAATTTCAAACCTCTCTTTTAAAGGGAATTAAAGTTGTGACATCTCTGTGACAACATTGCAGCATCTTCCTGTACATCATTTTCCTGGGCACCAGAGAAAAATGTTTTAAAACAAAATTAAAATTCCTCCAGATCTGCACATAAAGCCATAATTACAAAACACACAGGCCTAATTTAAGCAAGTTAAGATGTAGGAAGTTATCACCCAGTCCTCTCCCAGAAAAATTAAATATCCTAGGAAATATTGAAAAGGCAGAATATTATATTTCCCTGGATGTGAAAAGGAAGAAACATGTTTTAAAGAGAGAATAGCTCCCTGCAGCTTCCTGCCCCCACCCACTTTGACAATGGGCCATTAAGAAGGCCAAGCCAGTCCCTTTACATAATAAAGAGTTCTCCCCTTCAGCTCCAGGGGGATGGGATTAAGGCATGATAATATTGGACCTTTACCCAACTCGCCAGATGGCATCTGAGAACTCAACCAAACCTGGATTCAAAACGCAGCCTAGAGAGTTGCCCCTGCATGGCCCCATGGGAGTCTGACAACCAATGAGAATACAAGCTCAAGATCAAAGGCCAGATGGGCATAAAACCAGGGACTCAGCATCTCAGGCTTTGCTTCTCTTTTTCTCCACCAACATTGAAGCATGTGATCACCTTTTCTGTTCAGGACTCAAGTCACGTGGTTCTGTCCACCATTAAAACCATCTTTCCAAGCAGCCTCCATGTCTCCAGTGTTTTTTTCCCCACTTGGAGCCGAACCCAGAAGGACATTTCTTTCAACAATGAGAATACATTTTTCATAGAGCTACATTTTAGTTGCTGGAATGTACTGATACAGGCCAAGGAATGTAGAACTTTTCGCTACATATAAATTAGCCAGATAACTGAATATTCTGAACTCAGAAATTAAACATCTGTGATCAGGATATTAAAGATGGAATGGAAACACCTAAAGGGGCCAAGAATAATAAAAGTAAGATGAAATCTAAAAAAATCAACAACTCATACATATCCCTGGACAAAAGACTCCTAATAAGAACAATAAGATCTTCTTACACAATTGACCACAATCTCCCCTTTGCTTGGGAAGCCTAAAGAAATTTCATACCTCTGGAAAGTACTAAGTTAGTCATCTGCTATGTATTAGGCTGTAATACTTTGGTATGGATCATACCAAAGATTTAGAAGGTAGGGGAAATGATGGTCCTGTAAAAACTAGACAATTGCCACACTCCCCATTGCCATATTAGAATATCAATAGCCAATGGGAAGAGGTGGTGGAAACTATAGTCCTAAAACATTTGGTGAATCAGTCCATCATTCTGTACCCACAGCGTCATAGCCTTGTCAGAGCCTGAGTCCGCAGAGGAGGAGGAACCAGAGCTGGGACTGAAAGAGGTCGGGGATGTGGCCTCATTGGCATTAGAGGAATGTGTGGAGGAGCTGGACAAGGCAGCCTGGATCCCATGGGCTTGGGACGGCTTGCCAACAGGAAAGAACAGGGGCAGGATGACTGACGGGGAGGGAGAGGGGGCAGACAGTGGAGATGAGGAGCAAGGGAGTTCAGACAATGAGCAAGGACTGCCCACTCCTGATTCCCAAGCACAGAAAGTGAAGAGGAGGCAAGAACAACGCAGGCCAACCTGATGGCTTGGGAGGAGAGTGCCCCGCCCCTCTTCACAAGGCACACCTGGGGGCTGAGACTTTAGGAGACACTGTGGAGAGAGACACTTGTTGGGAACAAACACTGAATTCGTGTGCCGTTGCCAATTCTGGAGTTCGCTGGACTTCTTGTCTAGTTTCTTTGCTTCATGGAACTCATTGCCTTGTTCCCTTGCCTTGCTGGGTTTCTTGCCTAGAAGCCATTGTGCTAATAGTGTTTTGCTGTACTACACACAGCCCGAGGCTGCTGGAGGTGTGTGTGTGAGTGGTTTGCTCCGGAACTTGTCATAAACATGGGAGTTTGGGGAAAAGTTGGCGCAATAAAGGGGAGTTTGAACTATCTCAGCTGACTGTGTTGCCTCCGTGCCTTGCCCCGGGTCATCACACACAGTGATTAGCCAAATAGGAAGCATCAAGTAGGTCATCAGGTTAGTAGCACCGTCTGGCTCATACATCCCACCAGATCTTTATTCTTTAACTTGTCCAGACAGCCTAACAATAAACAGCACTTCAGTAGTACGGTTTTGTTAGTTATGATAAAGGACTAATAAGGTAAAACTGTCTCCCGGACAAGACTCAACCCAGCTAAGCAGGCAAGGTTGTGCTTCCATTGCCTTGATAGGATTTGCCCAGTTGGAGTTTAATTCCAAATGGATCTGAGTAACTTTATTCTAGATGCCTAAATTATTCTTCACAGAGACTCTTCAAATGTCCTTGTCACCTGTTCTCTGCAGCAATGAACGGGACACTTTATACAGGGCCGCTGGACAGCTATTTGTGGACATGATAACAGCAGAGAAAATAGTCACATTTTGTTGCTCTTCTTACCTGTAGTAAACCTGTAGGCCAGGTTTTTATCTTTCTCCAGTGTCACTCTAGGCATCTCTTCTGCTGCTTCATCTGCTGGAGTTTTTCAGAAAACCAAGAAACACCCCAAGATTGATTACAGTGAGAGGCTACATAGGAACCATCCAATCTAAGTTCCCCCTCACATGCCTATTTTAAAGGGCAACAAAGGGCTCAGTTGAATGGTGCAGGAGTATGAACAGATTTCCAGAAAAATTGCAGACTACAGGAACCATTTGCACTTCAGTTTGAGATGCAGGCACTACTCAGGTGACCCTGAGGACACAGATAAACCTCCAAGTGGCCTCAATGACTCCCTAAAAGAATGCAATATAAATCCTTCCATGCCCCACTATCTCGTCAGAGCTGAAGAAGCTTCTTGAATGAGAAGTGAAACATTTTCAAAGAAAAACAAGAAAGTCCAGTTGCCTCTTGAAAAAGCACCTTTGGGACAACCATGACTAGAATCTCCATAGACAAATCCTTTATTTGTTTACATGTAATGCACAGAATCTTGCCAAACTTAAGCTATATCCATCCACCCATGGCCCATTTTTGGTCCCAGGAGGCTTCAGGGAGGACTGCTAGGACCAAAATGGGGCACAGGGGTGTGTGGTACCCACCTGTGGCCCATTTTTTTGTCCCAGGAAGTTTCAGGGAGCCCTGCTAGGCCCAAAACGGGTCACAGGGGAGTGGCATGCATGTGTGGGGAGGTCGTGTGTATGCATGGGGGAATCATGCACATGCACAAGGGTGGGTTGTACAGGGGGGTCATGCGTATATCATCGTGGGCGAAGCATATTGCATTGTGGGCGTGGGCATGCATGTGATTTCGGCACAGGAGATCAAAAAGGTTAGCCATCACTGACCTAGACCAATATACAAACTCCAATGCTCAAGTCAATGGTTGCCACGAATTCTTGAGCTCCTCTAAATTCTATATCACCAATGGGCAGTTTGAACTTACCAAGAACTAGCCTTGACTGCTTCACCATCAACCGTCAACAGGGTGAAAAAATCTAGGCAGGAATGCTTCTGTGCTACTATAATAGTAACAGCTGAAGGGCTCCATAGAGCTCAACTTCAACCAGAGGGTTTCACAGCAGGGTTTCTGTGGAGCTGTACTCTGAAATCTATCTAGGTTTCCTAGGTGACAGTTACTCCCACATGTCCAGGGACTGTGGTGTGGCTGATAGAACATTTATTTGCATTCTGTTATATCCTGAATTAATTCCTTCAGATTGTATCTGGCATAAAAAAAAAAGAACTGGACTCTTATACCAATACTGCAATGATATATGCTAAAGCTGTCTGACTGCTAAGATCCCATATTTTAAATCTATATTCTAATTAGGTCAGAACTCTAAGAATGAGGGCATTGCGAAAGTGCAAAAAGGGACTGTTTCAAAAGTGAAGGAAGGGGCAAATGAGCGCTCGAATTCACCCCTCAGCAAAAAAAAATAAAATCATATGAAGCATTATAAATGTCTATCATATACAGATGACATTTTTATTTTATAATTAGAAACAAACCCATTAATTATTCTTGCTCAAGGCAAAAGATGAAACTGATTAAGTTTTGGGCTCACTCATTTTTTATATTTAATGTGACAAGTCCAGATAGAAAATGCTAGAGCATTGTGCTCAAGTAATTTTTAATCCATTTCAATTTTCAGAAAGCCCATTTTGCCCTTGTTTCTGTCCCTGGAATAGCTATAAAGAGCAACAATGCTATTGACATATCTGAGACAAAACACATGCAAGACAACAGAAGACAGGACAACTCATTAGCAACCATGGATAGCCGTCAGTGAATCAACTGTTATGTTTTTTAATTGTAAAATTGCAAACAAATTTTTTTAAAAGTACAATGCATACAATAATACAAAAGGATCAACAGAACTACAAAAATAAAAAGCATAGCAGTATAAAAAAGGAGGAAGCCAGCAATTTATGGTACACTAATTTATTGCTATAATATCTGAGAATACACTCATGTTCAATCACAAACTGATTATTTTTAATTAACATACTTATATCACATATCCTACGGTATCAAGGGCCCAGGTTCTGGTGTGATCAGTAAAGTATTGACTAGTATTGGAGAAATCCAGATTCTAGTCCATTTGAATTACAGAAACTTACTGGATGACTTTGAGCCACTTGTCTTTCCTCAACTTGAGTATAAAATGACTAGACTACCTCATGGATGTAACCTTGAGCTTCTGGAGAAAGTGTGGTACATACATCTAATAAATATCAACAACATCTTTGTGTTGTTTTTATAAACAGCCATATGCATGTTGAAGACTCTTATTAGATAATACTGTACCATTTTCTAGATTTGAAGGAAGAATCAAATTGCTTGAATCTGCATTTTTAGTGGCAGAATTCTTTCTGTCCTCTGCTGCTAAAAGTAATTGAAAGGATCTTTCATACTGGTATCTTTGGTGCATTAATGGTCTTGACTGATGCATTTCTGCCAGGAAGCTTATGTTAGATTGCAATCAATTCCTGTTTCTGCCTCTAAGGTTCAAAACTGATGCAATAATAAAGGAAAGGTAGTGGGGTAAAAGTAATTGGCCACCACACCCCTTCGATTGTATACAAGGCATTTCAGTAGACATGTAAAAACATCAGAAATGCTTCTAACACCAAAAAAGGTTTTTGAAAAAGCTTATCTGGAGGTTGTTTGAGCTTTGGATTAACTGACAACTATTGTCATTTTAGCCTAAGTTGCTGCACCTATTAAATAACTGACCATTGGAACTCCGTGCTGATCTACTGCAAATAACTCAAGAGATCTAACAATAGATTCAATAGATACATTCTGCCTCCTCAGCATTACAATACTGACTGAGCATTAATAGATCAGCAGAACAGGCGCTTGCTAAGCAAAAAAATAGGCAGAGAAACCCCTATTTTCTACGCAACAAACTAAATGCACAATGCAAGGAAGTAGCCAATCAGAGAGTTATAGCCAAAGCTTCTTTCGTGGCATCATCATCACATCATCATCATCAGAGGCGTGGAAGTTTTCAAGGAAGACGGTGCAAGATTTACCCCACCCCCTTTCCTTGCCAGAAGAACTCTCCTCCCCTCTACCCCCTCCCATCTTTTTCTTTCTTCCGCCTCCCGTCTGGGTCCTGATCCAACCAATGACCAGGAACCAGGGCTCTCCAGACCAATGGAATCCAGTTCCGAAGCAATCGGGAAGAAGATCTTAGCAGCCAATCAAAGAGGGCTTTACGGGAGCCCAATCGGAAAGTCGATCTCAGGTTTGCTGCTAGGTGCTCAGTCAGCAGCAGGAGGAGGAGGGAGGGAGGAGGAGGAAGGGATGATCTCCGCCTCCGCGGGTTGCTGTTGACCGGGCTGCCCGGCGGTTCCGTTCGGCCCTTTCTCGGCTCTCCGACCGAGCCGTCGCGGCGGGCGGAGCGATGCAGCACCCGGGTCCCCCCAAAGCTTCGCCGCCGCTGCCGCCGCTCTACGCTCCCAATAACGGCGATTTCACCTTCGTCTCCTCGGCCGATGCCGAAGGTAAGAACGGGAGCGCCTTCCGCCGAGAGGGCACCCCGGGAGCTGCCTGGAGGAGGGAGCCAAGGAACCCGGATCCCTGTGGCGCAGCCTGGTCTGCGTGGCAGAGGCACCTGCGGGAAGAGAGGAGGGCTGGACTAATAGGTCCAGTAAATAAGGAGGGATCGAGCAGTGGTGCTGGAGGAGGCGGAGGAGGGGAGTATGAAGCTTTACTGAGTTACGCAAAGCAGCTAAAGAAGGGAGTACAGACTAAAAATGAATTCTGGTAGTTTCCTTCCATTGTTTCCATATTTTATACACACACACAAACACCAACGCATAGGGCTGTGGATGTGGCACCTTGGTTACTCACTCTGATAGGGCATCAGCAGATTGCTTTTGCTTATAGATCTCTGTATACAGCAGCCTTGGGGCACTTTTGAGCAGCTTTCTGAGAGTTGCTGTCAAGTTACCATTGGAGAGTAACACTTGCAGGCAAATTAGTTGTTATTCAAAATTATTGATAATAATAATTGAAGTTAAAAACTTAGACTGATCACATCCAATTAGTATGATTCATGGGCTTGGTTGTATTTTGGGACAAAGATGGAAAAAGTGAGAGTATAGAGTTTGAAGGATAAGGTTTACAATCCCTATTGATCATGGCAACTATGGTTTACATTTGGTACCAAAAGACTAAAACTTTTGATAACCAGTTGCTGAAGGACATAGCAACGAAGTTGCAATTGAAACTGCTATTAACAGAACCATGTGATTAGCTGCTATGAAAACAAAATGCTGAACTAGACTGGCCTTTGAGCTCAGTTAATATGGATGCCATTATGACTTTAAATAATGCAGGTAGTCCTCAACGTAGGATGATTCATTTAACAACCTTTCAGAGTTATGACAACATTGAAAAAGTGACTTACAACTGGTCTTCATACATATGACCACCACAGCATCTCCATGGTCACTTGATCAGTATTCAGGTGCTTGGCAACCAGCATGTATTTAAGATGGTTGCAGCAAACTGGGATCATGTGATCTCCATTTACAACTTTCCCAGGGGACTTCAACAACCAAAGGAGGAAGCTGGATTTGCTTAATGACTGTAATATTTCCTTAATTACCTTGGTGATTTGCTTAATGACCATGGCATATGCAGTCAATCAAGGAGAGACTCAATCTAGAACTAAGGACAAATTTCCAGTGAAGCAGATGATCTTCAGAGGTTGGGGGTGCTTGTCTGGAATGGTATAGGGTGTCCTGCTTGAGTAGCAGGTTGGACTAGAAGACCTCCAATAACACTGTTATTCTGTTAAATAGGGTACAATTGGATGTGACTCATATAACAACCACATCGCTTAGGGACAGATGTTCTGGTGCCAATTGTCATCATATGTAGAGGACTACTGTATTAAATGTATTGATATTTCCCAGATTTTTAATGGAAAACTTCAAAACTCAACTAGTTCTCTACACTGTGTATAGAGCTCTGCATGTCAAAACTGAATATCCTATGACTTCAACTGATGGTTAAACTGTTCTTTTTTTAAGTTAAACCTCCTTCATGCTCTTCAATCAAAATGTCATTTTTGTGCAGTGAACAGAAAAGCATAACAGTAGCTCTATGGATTTTAGAAAGAATAGATGCAATGCTTCAGCAGTATCTGAGCATTATTGTTACAGAAATAACAGGCCAAGTTTTTAATCTACCCTGCTCACTGATGAAACAGTCAACTATTTTGTATAATTGGGAGACATAAACAGAGTTTGGCTGCATCTTCCACTTGATTGTGAAAAAGTATCTTATTCTTAGAGTTATATGTATATAATAAATCACAGATATTTTCTCCAATTCTTTGTTTTTTCATTTATCATATAAAATTGCCTTGGCCATAGTCTTTTAACTTACAAGACTTTAAGACATTGAAAGTCACAAATTTAGCCGAGATGGCTAAAATATCTGCATATCTTAAGGACCACTCAAATGAGAGATATAAACGAGACTGGAAAAAATGGATTGATTATATACAAAATAAATACGGGACTAAGAAATTCCAGATAGCTTATGCTTAAGATCAGGAATGATTTAAATTGTTTAAAGTTAGTTTAGCAAGGTGGAGCTAAGTTCAATGTAAAGATGTTATCAATTTCTTATTCTTTTTTCCAATATATTATAGACTGTGTTTGTTAAAGATCTACACTGTGTACGGGTTCTGGGAAGTCGGGTGGGGGTAGGTTGGGGGGGGTTGGGGGGGAGGGTGGGAGGGAGGGATATATGTCAGGTTTGACGAGTTAGATTTTGATGTAATTTGACCCCACATGTATACTGTTTTTTTTCTTATATTCTCATTACTATTATTATTACTATTTTTTTTCTTTAAAACTAGGATATGTCAAGTATATTGACATGTAGAGGAAATACACCAAGGAGAGGAGGAGTGGGAAATAGAGGGGAGAGTGAAGATGGGAGGAGAGGGATGGGAGAGAGGGTAGGGGGGGGAGGTTGAGAAGGATAAGGAGGAGTGGATTGTAGAGGGAGGAGTGGTAGAGGGGGAGGGGAAGTAGAGTGGAAAAGGATGATGGAGGGAGGATAGAAAGTTGGAGGGTGGTAGAAGAGGGAGGTGTATGGAGAGCAGAAGAGCTATAATGGGTTTCTATTTTTCTGGGTACTGTTGACAAGAGGAACTGATGTAATTATTATTTAATACTATACAATATGGGCTATGTATAGTATACATGAGAGTGTGTGTTATGAAAAAGAAAATGAAAATAAAAAATATTTAAGTGTTAAAAAAAAAGACTATTGTCGATGCATAAGTCTTCTGCAGTCTTTCCCTTCTTCCTAACAACATCACTGAAAAATCCAAAACAATCTAATTTTTTTTTGCCATGCCATCTACATGAATGTGGACTATGTGATAATACAGGAGAAAGAATGCATATCCTGTCCCCACCCTAGCATTTCATCTGTCAGTTGTTGTTTGGCTTTTTCTTCATGTAATGTTCTTTTGAAATAATACTAAGCCAGTGTTCAAGTTTGGCCTGAACAACAGCTGGGAGGTGGACAGGCAATACTAAAAAAGCAGAGACTCCTGTGCCAGTCTGCTGTTTGAATTAACTGGTCCAAATCTTTGAGTCATTAGTTTAAAGACCTGGGAAATAAAGAGATCTTCTCTGCTTACTTTCCTGGCTTGGGCAGCTGATCTCCCCAGCTAAGAGAAGTGGCAAGTGAAGGGTGTCAAGATTTAAATCTACAGATCAAGCCTTCTCTCTGTGATTAGGGAATGGTTTTCCTGCCAGTTGATGATGAGAAGATGGGAAAGTATTGTCTTTCCTACACAGGAAATAACAACACCATCCTCTAGCAGCAAGCAAAAGCATATACAGACAGCAAATCCTATATTGCTTTAGTTTCCTGTTGGCTAATCGGGGTGGAGAGCTTTTCAACTGAACTATAGGGAAGAACCCTATGAAACTTCATGCTAAAATGAATATTTTAGTTCTCCACAATGTTGGTATTTGTTAGGGCTTTGTGAAACATATCACATGAGCATGGCACCGCTTCCTGGAGTTTTAAAACATCCAGGTCCTTTGGAAAGCTGGCATTGTTGGTGTAAAAACTGTTTTCAGGTATCTGCCCATGTGTGTGCATGCTATTTTGCTGGTGGCCCCAAATCTAGTGTCATCTATGCATGCATCCAACAACCTCTGAAGCAGTCATAAGCCTTCCAAAGGATATCACTGCTTTAAAATTTTAAAGTTCATGTTAACCCATTTTTGCAATGCATTTCTTTTGAATTCTTTATGCAACCAATTATTTCTTTGTAAGCTATTTCCTTATATGTGTTTATGGATAATTTAGCTTCTTTCATTATGTTACATTTCTTTTAGCTTAGGATAATATACAAACTCACCCACTTTAATTTATAAACCACTTTTGTTTTTGTAGAATGAGTTGTATATCAGGTCAAGCCAAAAACAAACCAAAAATGCTACAACGTAGCGTGACCAATGTTCCCTCTAATTTTTTTTCAATGTGAGCGGAAAAGTATAGTGTTTGAGCGGCATATTTTCATGCCTGAGCACCTGAATTTTTTTCACATGTCACCTAAGACAACAACAAAATCAGTATTATTTGAAACTCAAAGTTATGTTTATTCAAGGTACCCGCTTAATTAAAAGTGTTATATAATATCAGTATCACTTAACAACGGTCCTGCTTAGCAACCAAAATGTTGGCTCAGAAAGTCTGGCATTTGAAGCACGCAAGTCTTAAAGCTGTTGTTACAAGACCCTTGCACCCCTAACCCTTTAGGGAAAAAAAAAACCCCAGGGGTCTTCAAACGTGACAGCTTTAAGACTTGTGGACTTCAACTCCCAGAATTCCTCCCTGAGGGGAATTATATATTTGGACTGTTTCATAGTTACATTAGAGAACTACATTGTTAGAACTTAGCACAAAAGATACCTTTTATCTGAAAATCCAAATAGAGTAAACCTGCTATTATCCCAGAGCACTAATGTCATTTGTCCCAATCTGTTTTACGAGTCTGTATTAAAATAGATAGAAATATTTTCACTAAATTTTATAGATCTATATTTCAGGAACCTATCAGAAGTTAGGGCAAGATAAGAGTAGAAGAATGAATTTTGTTGCAGGTCATGGGGATTTTTTCAGCATCTTAAAAGTGGAGTGCATGTGCATTGAACTAGCAATACCCATTTAATAACAAAAGAAAATGGCTGAATTAAATTTGGTAAAGTTGCAAGCGAGCTGTAAAAAGCTTGTGGTTTTTAAAATCATAGAATCAGAAGGGATACTGGAGGTCTTCTAGTCCAGCCCCTTGTCCAAGGCAGGAGTCTTTATATCATCTGAGACAAATGGCCCTCCAGTCTTTTGAAAACCTGTAGCAAATGAATTAAGATTCCATTGATTTTAATTGTTCTTACTGTCAGATTTCTCCTTATTTCCAGCTTGAGTCTCCTGACAAGTTTCCATTGGTTCTTGTCCTGTCCTCAGGTGCTATTGCTGCCTCCTCCTCCTCCTCCTCCTCCAACAGCACCAACACATTTGCTGCCCAGCGCTGCAGCTGAGGTGAAGCCGCCAAAGCTCCCGCTGGCACCCCCGCAGCATTGGGCGGAAATCCGGCAGTGCTGTTGGAGGAGGAGGAGGCGAACCAGCCTGCCACCACCGGCCACCGCCAGCCCCGCCGCTCTTCCCGCCCCCTTCCCAGCCCCACAGTCCAGCGGTCGCAGCAGAAGCAGCCCCGGGGCTCCGCTGCCACTCCCCGCATTTTCTGGACGGGGATCCCTTGGAGAGGGGATTCCTTCCTGCGAGACCCCGTCCAGAAAATGCGGGGAGCGGGAGCGGAGACCCGGGGCTGCTTCTGCTGCGACCGCTGGACTGTGGGGCTGAGAAGGGGCCGGAAAGAGCAGCGGGGCTGGCGGTGGGCGGTGGTGGCAGGCTAGTTCGCCTCCTCCTCCTCCAACAGGCAACAGCACTGCCGGATTCAGTTGTAGCCGCCTGCAAAGGACTTCCACACGTTTCCTTAAGAAATCTGCGCGGCAGATAAAAACTGCTGCGCGGGGTTTTCTTGCAACGTGCGCGGCCGCGCAGGCGCGCACCTTAGAGGGAACAGTGAGCGTGACATGAGAATTAAGCAACCTTCCCTTTTTCTCATATATCAATATACATTCCAGTATAGCAAAAAAAATATTCTTGACTACATTCTCTTATATTTTTTTAATTTAAGATTTAAGTGGCTCAATAGCATCTACAGATGTGAAACTCAACCTTGGAGGAGGAAATGTGGAATTTATGAAAGAATCCACAGCAACTACCTTCCTGAGGCAAAGAGGTTATGGTTGGCTTTTAGAGGTGGAAGATGATGACCCTGAAGATAACAAACCACTCTTGTAAGTCACATTGTTTTGAGATTCTTAGCTTAGCTGTGCCCTTGAAACTAATTTCTTGTTAGACTAAGGGCAGTGATTTGTAGGAATAGTGAACAAGGAGTTAAATGAAAAAACACAGTTGACAAATGATTATGTATTTATTGACATTTAAATACAGCTATCATTTCAATATTTGTTGTACACTATAGGTAGAAAATTCCATTTTGGCAACATGTCATAGTGTACTGTTTAGAAAACATAATAGATTAAAATATTTTTTTCAGTAGAATCAAGTAAAATTATTGAAAACTTTAATAAGGAGAATCTCAAAGCTATAATAGACAATTGTTTAAAAATGCTTAAGGTGTGTATATTTGCATCTGTATTCCATGAATAAAATGATATCAGTTTTTGATAATAGTATGATTATGGATTATTTTTGAGTTGCACCTTCTTTCTAGGTTTCCTACTATAATTTTCTTTCCTAGGAAGTAAGAATATGATCATTATTCTCTTGCAATATTTAAAATGGAATAATATAGCTGTCAGACAAGGAGTGGCTTAGCTTATTGTTTATTGTTTCCTAGTATTAAAATTTTTTCGCTTGTTCAATAATAGCTAAATATATTTGGGGGAAATCTTTCAGTTGCTATGTTTCATGTACAATTCATAAAGTCTGTATTTTCAAATAATGCTAAGCCATAATTTCAGGACATATTATGGAAGTTCTACTTTTTTGTAACAGAGAAGAATTAGACATTGATCTGAAGGATATATACTACAAAATTCGGTGTGTCTTGATGCCAATGCCTTCTCTCGGATTCAACAGACAAGTAGTAAGAGATAATCCTGATTTCTGGGGCCCTTTGGCTGTTGTTTTATTCTTCTCAATGATCTCATTATATGGACAATTCAAGGTGGGTGAACTTTTTTTTAAAACCACCTTCATTATTTTAAGCTGTCATCAACTATTAATACAGTTAAACTATTATCAGTCAAATATTAAACATGCCTGCATCTTCATATAGAAACTTGAATATACTCTTTAAAATAACTGGAATATGGTTCTTATATCTAGTGATGTTTTTTCTCTTAAATTTTATTTCTTCTTCAATAGATAATCTGTGCTTATGTTATTCCGCTTTGTTTATTTTTAATCTAGTATTTCCAAGTGGAACGTGTTCTGCAGACTGAACGTTTTGGCCCTAATCCATTGATAATACATTGTAGTGATTGGCTGTTTTTTGAACTATAATTTTGCAGAGGCCTTTTGGATCAAGATGAATCTATTCTATTGTGTTTCTTATATTGTCCAATAAGTATTTAATAGGCAGGGCTTGAAGATAATAGTAGCTCATAGGAACAACTGTTTGAATCTGAAAATTCTTTTTATGCAGAATAACTAAAACTGTTACTGCTATTCCTGTTACTTTTATAGATTATCATAGCTAGGAATCACTGGTTAATTTGATCCATAATTAATCACTTTTAAATTTATCATTTATTATGTTAACAGATTTAGAAAAGTTATTTGAGGTATCATGGGATTTTAGTACTGTGTTAATGAAGAGAGTACTGGATTTTATTTGTTTATCTGTTATGTACTTGGGATTTACTAGGGCTGTACTTTGGAACTGAAGTTGAAAAGGTATTTTGGAGCAAGTCTAGGAGCACACATTGCTTCTATCAGCATCTCCTTTAAAAATCAACATGAGTGTATTATCTGTTGTGACTCAGCAGCAGTCTTCTGTGAATCTTTTCGGGATGCAAGATTAACAATGCAGCTGGGGCTCGTTAGGGGCATCTTCTGGGGATAAAAGGACGGATGGTGCCACGCCCTGGTTGCAGGAGTCAACGTTCATTCGTTTGTTCAACATTCATCGGTCATGGTTTGTGAGAGACACTTGGAGAAGTGCATTGCTTTGTAAGAGTTTTGTTTTGTATTCTGTTATCTGGTCAGAGACTTGATTTATGTTTATTTTTGGGCTCGCAGCCAGTCTGAGTCAAGAACTGATAAAGAGAGTTCCTTTTAAGTTTGTTTGCCTGTCGTCTGTTAACGAGTGGAGAAGGGGGGACAGAACAGTTTGACTCCTGCCTGACAAGTCTCCATTTCATTAATTATGGAACAATTAATGGCTGAAAATAGACAAATGGCCCAACAAATCGCGATGTTGGCAGACCAAATTACGCAGTTGCAGAGAGCTGCAAAAAAAACCCAGCCAAGGAGGAAGTGCCCAGTAGCCATGCCAGATAAATATGATGGGAGTCTGGCTATGTTTGCCGCGTTTCTGGGACAATGCCAGCTGTTCCTGAGTTTGAGAGCGGAGGACTTTCCCACTGACCGGACGAAGGTGGGATTCATTATCAGTTTGCTCTCAGGCACAGCTGCCCGTTGGGCTACCCCCTTGTTAATTCAGCAGAACCCTTTGTTGGATGACTTCCAGGGCTTTTGTCAGTACTTCAAACGGATGTTTGAAGATCCTATCAAGGGGGAAACATCAGCTAGAAGTCTGAAGTCACTGCAGCAGGGGAGTGGTTCATTGCAGGACTATGTTAGTGAATTCAGGCTGCGTAGCCAGGATTCCACGTGGAATGAACCAGTGCTAATGGACACGTTCCAGGATGGATCAACGCGTTGGTCCACCTGTGCCTCCGGATAGACGCCTGGCTGCAGAGGTGAAGGCCTTGCCGTGTATTTCAGGAGACCACCAGCATGCCGATTCAACAAGGGACTGCAGTGGACTGGGAGGAGCCCATGGAGTTGGGTGCTGTCAGACCTCCAGTGTCACGGACAGAGATGGACAGACGACGTGCTGAGGGATTGTGCTTCTACTGTGGGGATCTTGGACACCTGGCAGGGAGTTGCCTCAAGAAGAACAGAAGGGTTGCGCGGACTGCAGCAGTCCCTCAGCAACGAACTATCATGTCGGACAACCAGCACGTTTGTGCGGCCGTGATACCCCGTTCACACAAGGTAGTGTGCGTTCGGGGGGGGTGGAGTCCCAGGGCAAATGCCCTGCCGAGTAAAGTAGAGAACTCTGACCCTGCGAACTCACTTCCACCTCGGACTGTTCTACCCGTTGCATCCTGCGCTGCCATTTGTCATCCCGTGAGCAAGCAGTCTCTGATGCGGGATGCACAGCGGGGTGACTACTGGGTAGAGCGACGGGGGGGGGGCGGAAGTGGGGCCGGCGTCCCCATGGACTTTGGAAGGGGATCTTGTGAAGTGTCGGGGCCGGCTTTATGTTCCCGCAGGGCACATCCGTCGACGGGTGCTCTCGCAGGTTCATTGCGCGTCTGCATCAAGACATTGGTTTTTTTTTCCGGACGTTGTGCCTGGCCTCCCGTCAATTTTGGTGGCCCCATCTGAAAAATGACGTGCGGAGGTGCGTGGAGTCATGTGCCCAGTGCCAATGGGCCAGGTCTGTAAGGAGAACTCCGCCAAGATACCAACCTTTGTCAACTCCGGTCCCTGCAGCACTGGACTTTGTTTCAAGGTTTCCAGCGGGGTACCAGTGTCTTGGACCGTGTTCCGTGGAGGCCGTCACCAACCCTTCTGGGCCACACCCCAATCGTCGGAACCAGGGAAAGGACTCTGCGGGAGGGGATTGTGTGGTGGCTCGGCAGGAGTCGGTGGAGCTGCCGCCGGACTCTGACGGCGAGGGGGCATATGAGTTGGCCTTGGAGGAGGTGAAGGACCCTGGACAGGGTGTTAAGGCTCGGCCAAAGCTGGTAGAGCGGCCGTCAACCTCCGATGGTAGGGGGGATAGTGGGTCGGCCTTGCAGAGGGTGAAGGACACTGGACGGGGTGTTAATGCCGTGAATGGCGGAAGGAAACATGGTGGCCACCGGATACCTAGGGAGTTCCGATTCAAGGGGGCTATTCCTGCAGAGGTTTGGGACTCATGAAAAAGGCACCACAGGAAATGGGTGCGGGCCCTCTTGTGGACAAGTCATTCCAACCACATCCAGACCATCGGAACCCGGGGAAAGGGCCCTGCGGTGGGGAATAGTGTTGTGACTCAGCAGCAGTCTTCCGTGAGTCTTTTCGGGATGCAAGATTAACAATGCAGTTGGGGCTCGTTAGGGGTATCTTCTGGGGATAAAAGGACGGATGGTGCCACGCCCTGGTTGCAGGAGTCAACGTTCGTTCGTTCAACATTCATCGGTCATGGTTTGTGAGAGACACTTGGAGAATTGCATTGCTTTGTAAGAGTTTTGTTTTGTATTCTGTTATCTGGTCAGAGACTTGATTTATGTTTATTTTTGGGCTCGCAGCCAGTCTGTCGAGAACTGATAAAGAGAGTTCCTTTTAAGTTTGTTTGCCTGTCGTCTGTTAACGAGCGGAGAAGGGGGGACAGAACAATTATCTTAAGAAAATACTGTACGTATTTGAATTAAGGACATGTTGATAAATGTAATGTACATATTAAAGCCCACCCTGAAGTCTAGCACTTTTCTGGAATATACTATCCTTCAGTTTAATTAGGATAATCACACATTTTCATAATATGAAGCAACCATGTTATGAAAACTTGGGAGGATTTTGTCCTGTATAAGGCTTGCATAATTACATGAACAAAAGTGAATAGGCTGATTGAAGGCATTGTTTTTCCAATTTAAGGAAGAGTTTTTGTCAGTCAAAATGAATTAATTTTTCAGTTCATAAGTAACTGTGTTGATTAGAATCTTTATTTCTTAAGGTGGTATCCTGGATTATAACTATTTGGATATTTGGATCCTTAACCATCTTCCTGTTGGCCAGGGTTCTTGGAGGAGAGGTAAGAATTTTTTGAAAGTTGACTTGCTATTTGAAAGTTCAACTTAAATTATTTTTAAATTGGGACTAGTTATATAAATTTTCATTCCTTAATTTCCCATTTTATGGTCCTATCCATGAACAACTTGGATGAATACTAGTTGCCCATTATTATTGGTTTATCAGAAAGTATCAACAGTAAGCTGGGAAGTATAGAAAAAGAAAACTGATAACATTAGAAAAGTCTGTTTATACCACTGAGAGAATTCTGCTGTTAAACACTAAATTCCAAATTGAAATATTCAAAACAAATCAGTACCAACCTTTATTCAAATGCATCCTTTCAATATAGTTTTTCTTTTCAACACTCCTTTCAAATCAACTCTTGTCTTTTAGCAATAAATATCCTTTGTTGAACTCATCTTATTAGGAATATTTCTAACATGAAACCAGAGCGTCTACCATTCTGCAAAATTTTGTTTGTTTAGAAAATGACTACAAGAAGAAGAGGATTTGGGAATTAGGCTTGTAAGAACATATATGACTTATGTACTCAAGTTTGAACAATTATCTTTGTTAGTAGACTGAGTTACTGGAAACAATGACTGAAGTATTTTAAATTTACAGGTTGCATATGGTCAAGTTCTGGGAGTGATTGGATATTCTTTACTTCCTCTTATTGTAATAGCACCTGTACTCCTTGTAGTTGGATCATTTGAAATTGTTTCTACTCTAATAAAAGTAAGTTCAATATCATTCATGACCAGAAGACCAAAATCTCAACAATATATCAATTAATTTTATACAACAGTATATTTTGCAGCTAGTATTCATGTTCTACTTTGCTTTTGAGCTAATGTATGCCTATAAATTGAGAGAATTCACTAGCGATTATGGCTAGAAAGCAAGGATCCATGAATTCAAGTCCTGCCATAGCCATGAAAGTCAGCTGGGTGATATTGGGCCAGTCTCTCTCAGCCCAACTCAGGCAGGGATATAAAATATGATACAATATATAAGTATGAGATATAATATATAATAAAGTTTGACTTCCAGTACTCCTTTTAATGGCTATAAATAACTATTCTGACTGATGTACAAAAACATCAACATAGTGTAAATGAAAAATGATATAAAAGGAAAAGGAAAACAGCTTGTTAAGGAAGCTTTCAAAAACATTTGGATGAAATTACTTTTTTCTCTTAATAATAATCAATTGACTGCTTTATAAAGTAAGGGGAGCAAAACAAAACAAAAATATCTTGTTAGGACTTTCTCATTTTGTAAATACATAAGTACTGATTTGGTATTCACTGAAGATCAGCTTCCTGCTATGTAATGTTCCAGATATGTTGAATTGCAGTGCCAGATTGTCCACACAGTAGTAGGAATTTAGTTTCAGATTACTGGCATAACAAGTTTATTCTGTTGTTTCTTGATTAAAAAAAAGTTCTAGTGTGCAGTTTGGGACTTTCCTTGCTTTGATAATATTTCTTTCTTTTTATTTCTTGCCAGCTTTTTGGAGTGTTTTGGGCTGCATACAGTGCTGCTTCCTTATTAGTTGGTGAAGAATTTAAAACCAAGAAGCCTCTTCTGATTTATCCCATCTTTTTACTGTACATTTATTTTCTGTCTTTATATACTGGGGTGTGACCAAAATTGCTAGATTCAAACAAGGACATTTTGATCACCATGAAGAATGAACTGTTGGTGGATAGAAAAGGCAAGTGACTATATCCTATCAGGCGGACGAAGTTTCAGTAGTATCCTTAAGTACATCTGTGTATTATTATTTAAGCATTTTTAATTATAATGCAGATTTATACCAGAGTTTAGGTTTGTTAGATTTTTAATGAATACAGATGGTAACATTTATAAATATGTTATTTGAAGAAACTTATTACTTGTGCCAAAAGCACGAGGTCCATATGATAGGTAAACTGTCATGGAACTTGAAAAAAATGAGTGAACTATAGTTCCCATAAATGTATACATCAACCAATCCTCATTGTTCCTATATTTTAATGTGTAATCTTGTCCACTCTTGACTTGGCTATTGAGTTATCAGTTCTGATTTAAAGTTTTATGTTGATCAAAGATTGGTTTAGGAAATTTCATCATAAAGGGGATTTATGGTTGTCATTACCATCACATGAAATATTTGAAGTAATATTTAGTAGTATTTGAAGTAATTCTTTTTTTAAAAAAAGTTCAACTGTAAATATGTCATAGCAAAATATTGCTTTACAAAGTTGATTTTGAAATCTTTCAGAAAAAAAAGTTTTTATCTGAAGCTTTATGAAAGTGGTAAGTGGAAAAAAGTTTAAATAAATAGTATGGTTCTGAAAAAAAATCTTCAATAGAATAAACACTGCTTTCTTCAAAATTGAACTTGTTTTATAACACCTTGTTTTGCTGTTTATGTAAACTGGTTTTGGGGTTGGTAAAATTGTTAGCCACAAAGTTGCGTTTGCAATTTGTTTATCAAGTTTAATATGAATTGACATTATTGAAATGATTCTTTAATTGTTACAAATGAGAAAGACATTCTGCATCATAAGGATTTTCATAGCAACATTTATCATTTTCAAGCAGGGTGGATAAAAATAGATTTAAAAAAAAATCAAAAAAATGGATTTTTTAAAATTTAAATTGGATTTTAAAAATTCAAATTTAATTTAATAACATGATTTTGGAGTAAAAATCTATCTAAAGAGTTTTCTATTTAAGATACATTAATAATTTAGTTTATTCAGCGTGAAATGGAGCTTAGTTACGTAGCATATTCTGCAATATTTGGACTGTTGGTGAGTCAACAGCAGGTCAGAGGAAGAGCCGCTGCAGGACAGTTGACAATTGCTCTTTAAAAATTATGATTTAAATCAAGTTGATTTAAATCAAGCCTTATTACTAGTGATTTATATCATGATTTAAAATGACTTGATTTAAATCAGATCCACCCTGTTTGCAAGACACATATTTAATCCAGTCTGCTTATTCAGATAAGCAGATATACAAATAATTTTTGTCAAATTGGCAATCAAAGGCATAAATTGCATTGAGTTGCTCATCCAAATAGAGAAATAATTACTTTTGCATTTCTGAATTTGAATTTTTGGATGCGCATTGACATCTCACTGCACTTAAATAACATATATTATAACCAAGAGACTTGGGGAAAAAAGGAACTATATACTTTGCAAAATTGTTAATATATTACCATATTGTTTTTCAGCAATTCTAAACAGTTTCATATGGATTAAATTTGATTGTATTTGAATAAGTTAAACAATTATGCATTGTTTAATAGAAGAATAAGTAGCTACGAACTACTGTGGCTATTTGTTGATTTTATTGACAAATTAAATGTTTAATTTCTGCCAATTCTATAAGTCAAGCAGCAGATTTTTATTGTTAACCAGATAAAGTTTAGACCTAACATTCGCTTATTTTGATGGAACTTAATTTCAAGTTATCAGCATTTAGGAAAATAACTTAAATCCATTCCTGATGTTAGAATTTATTAATCAGCGCAGCCACAGGATCTGGTTGTTTTTCTCAGAATGATAAAAGGAGCATCACACGCAAGCCCCAAAACTTTGGGGCATGTGTGCAATGCATGATGTAAGGAGTGTTGTGAAACAGGGTGAGGCTTGTGCTGTAATGCTGTCATCAGTCTTTCCTTCTACACCCCACTCATGTCATTGGACCCATTTTTTATGAATAAATTTCATGGAAATCAAAGTCAGGAATAAAACAAAAAGGCTTTAACATGTGCCTTCTATTAGTTCCCCCTCTACAGAATTATAAAAATTGAAGAATAACAAGTTGTATCTACTTTTCATATGAAGCGATGCTTGTACTTATAAAAGCTCTGAAAGTGCTACTTTCCACTTAAAAACAGCTTGTGCTTTTCTGTATAATAGCAATAGCATTTAGACTTATACCCCACTTCACAGTGCTTTGCAGCCCTCTCTTAAGCGGTTTACAGAGTCAGCATATTACCCCCAACAATCTGGGTCCTCATACTGACCTTGGAAGGATGGAAGACTGAGTCAACCTTGAGCCTGGTGAGATTCGAACTGCCAAATTGCAAGCAGCCAGCAGCCAGTACTGCATTCTAATCACTGTGTCACCTGGGCTCTAAATCAACATCATTATTAATGATCATTTTCAGAACCGTGTATTATTAAATGATCTCCAGAATGTCCAATTCTATGGCAGACTTTGATTTATAAAAACACTAAAATGGAAGAAAAATGTATTGTGTATGAAACTACAATATTATTTCTGCTTAAACTATAAATATAATATTTCAGTTTCATCTACCCTTTTTAAATCTTAATAATCAAATTCAGCTTTAAAACATATAGCTCTGCCTAGAGGTAACAGAGATATAAGGCAATCCAGGCAATCTCAGATTTCCCATACCCAATGCCCTGAACATATGCTGGGCTAACACTTCTATCCAATCTGTTCAGCATGATCTCAAAGTTGGTTCATGTAATCAGCCAGTCATCAGAAGCATTCTTAAATAGAAAAATGTGTTTGGTATAAATGCTAATTCATTAAAATAGCTATTGTCTTAATTGATTAGAAACTGGTTTGGATTAAAGTATATATTAGGATGTGAAAATATTTTCTGTAAACCTGAGCAGAATCCATTTTGTTTCCAAGGTTCAATATCATTTAAATATGCTGTATAAAAGAAGCTTTGTCAAGAGTTTCCCAGTGGATTAAACTATTTATTTATAGTACTGCATCAACTTCTACTTTTAGCCTAACATATATGTAAAATACATGTATTTTATACCAAATGGAATTCAGTTTGTTTGCACAATACATATAAATCTTCTGTATAATATCTAATCCAAGAGATAAATACCCATATTTCATATGTTTAAAATGTGTTTATAAGAATGTAAATAAATTTTTAGGATTACTGAAATACAAGCTTTTGTCATCTGAAAACATGTGAAAATAATCACAAGGTTTCATTGTATAGCTTTCCATCAGCTAAAGTCATAGGTATCCATGTGTGCGTTTGACACAGCCTATTTACAGTCATGTTTCATCTACTGAATGTTATAACCTGAGAAAACTAATTCTGTTATACACATACTTTTCTTTGCAGTAGGCGTTTGTAACTATTTTTAGTGAAATCATAAGTTTCTTTTTAAAATTTTGAGGCTAATTCTGCTTTTCTTTCAATTTCACATTTAGTTTAAGGGAAAAAGTTTCCTTTTGCAGCTTACTCCCCCCCCCCCCAAGGTACCCATTTTGAAAGAAGCATTACACAATGGACTTGTACTGCGTTTAAAAGAATAACAACTATTTTTATTACATTTTTATGCTGCCCAACTCTTAGTGCATATGTTAGCACTTTTTTGATGTCTTATTTTTCAATGTCTTTGAAAGTCACTTTTCATTTGGATTACTGCAATGCTGTAATGGGACTGCCCTTGAAGACCATCCAAAAGCTGCAGCTGGTCCAAAATGCAATAGCAGACATAGTTCTTGATGCCCTGTGGTTTGCTTGATTTACACTACTGTTGCGTGAGCTGAACTGTTCCAATTGGGGGTGCAATTTGAATGGCTTGTTATCACCTACACAGGGCCATGTTGTTTGTGGGACCACCTGCACCTAAGGATCTCTGCCCCTTCTACTAAGCCAGGCATGGTAGGTGCACTCCAGGTCATTTCCCTTAAATACTTTCATCTGATTGGACCTTAGAAATGTGCCTTCTCTGTAACCATCCCAGCCTTTTGGAATAGTCTCCCAACTGAGATTTATGGGAATCTATCCTTTTAGTCTTCTAGAATGATGTGAAGACCAAATGCTGGGCCAAGCTGATAGTATTGAGTCAGGAAGCTAATCGTTTGGTTCGTCTGGCACCTGATGTTCTACTTTTAGTCCTGTTTTTATTAGTTGGATCACTATGTGAGACAATAGGCCCTATAAGTTCTGCAAATAAATGTATCTGCCGTGCTTACTGAAGTCAAGTTTTGGATATCAATGGCATAGATATAGCCCATTGTTCTTATCTATTTTAATATCTCTGTTTCAGATTTTTAAGCTTTCTGTATTTTAGATGAATACCTCTAGAACTCTTGAATATTGAAGAATGTTAAACCTATCATTAAATAGACATAATAGTGTCTGTAAGATAGAAACTAGTAATGTTTCTTTACTCTTAAATAAGCTTCTTTCCTCAGCATTAAACTGAATGCTTCTGAGCTTGTATCAATACACAAATAAATGTATTTGAAAATATGTTGCTAGAAAAAGGCTAGGCTTTTTAAAGCTGAAATACAGGACTGTTGAAAGTAGATAGCTTATGTCTGTTGATTCTTTTGAGTATCTCAATGGCTTTTGCTAACACAGACCCTAATATCCTTCAGGTTTTCTGATGAGACATAGACACCTCCATTTCAGAGGCTTTGAGCTTTCTGGCCAGACTGGGCTTAGAAGTGGTGATTAGTGCTGTTCACCACCATGACAACTGCTGTACACTCTGATTATATCATTTCAGATAATGGAAGTTCTGCATTCAGTCATTTCTGCATTCTGTGGCCTGATGGACATCATTCCACCATGACTGCCTCTTGGTTACTGCTTCTGATTTCATGTAAGCTCATGCTTATATCATTAGCAATGGTATCCTGGATCTTGTCTTCTGTTGGCCTCTCTTTCAATTGCATTCAATTTTTGTAAGCATCAAAATTTTCTCCATTGACTATTGCTTTTGCGTGATGTATCCAAAAACCATAGTTTCATTATTAGTGCTTCCAATGAGCAGCGTGATTTTTATTTCCTCCAATATTAAATGATCTGTTCTTTTTGTAATTGGTGGTATGTTCAACTATTTTGTTCAGCACAATTCAAAGGCATCAGTTTTTCTTCAACCCTCCAAATGGTCTAGCTTTCATAGCTAGAGTTAAGTTAGTTAAGGCTAACGTATCTTGGCTGCAAAAATCCAGGTTACCACTAGATAGCAGCAAAGTGACAGGGAAAACTTAACTCTTTGACATCTTGTGGTATGCAGATTATTACAGATAAGATATAGTAGCCATAACCATTATTTTCTTGTACTGGTCCAAGGGCTCAAACAGCCCAAGAACTCATTACTTCCTTGGAAATAGTAAAAGTAAAGGGAATAGAAGAGCAACTCAAAAGGAAAAGTTCCACACTTAAAACAGGAGTCCAAGTATCTTTTTAAACACACCAAAGTGGGATTTACTACTTACTTTCAATACATGGAAATGCGGTGGCATTATCTCACTATCCTAATACACAGTCAGGCTGTGGCTGTGAAAATAAACGCTATAAATCCTCACCCGCTTGGCCGGATCTATAACAAACATATTAGACTTTAGAGGCCGAAAACCAATGAGAATCAAGAAGGGACCTGCAGCCAGCCTTCTTCGCCCGACTGGTCTCAAAGTCCTATCCTTGTCATCTCCAGCAGTCGAGACGTTTTACATTCGGAGGCTCCAAATTTTGAAGGCTGCCAAAAATTGCAAATCGGTTTTCTCTCAAAATCTGAAAGGGAACCTGGGTTTTGTTTTGTATTTTTTTCTTCTCCTTTCCAGTAGTTCTATTTCGTCAGTTTACAAAATAAATACACCCGCCACTTCAACGGCCATTAAAAGCAGGCTGGAGGGCGGAGACACATCTGGTTACGGAGGCTGCTGGTCAGGTGACTTAAAGCGAGCTCTTAGGAATCGCCTCAGGAGGCGGTAGGGCGCATGTCAGTTCTCCTTCCGCCCTTTCACTTCGAACCATGCACTGAACACTTGAGAAGCGGTTTCTTAGCGGCACTCTGCTTCCGGCGCAGTTACGTCATTTCCTGCGGACGCCGACGCTCAGCTCCCTCTTCTTTTCTCTCTGTCTCTCTTCCCCTCTCCCTTTTTTCCCCTCCCCCTTTCTCCGGACCCGGATGCTGACTGGTGGCGGCGGCTCCTCTCGGGACTGTCACTGAGCGGTTCCGCCGGGCTTCTTGTCCTGCGCGATGGCGGCGGAGGAGGCCGGGGGAGCGTCTTGCTCCTCGGGGCCGGTGTCGACCGGGCCGGGGCCGGGGCCAGGGCCGGGTCCAGGACCGGGGCCGGGTCCAGGCCCCTGCGAGTGGCTGCTGCTGCGGGACGGCTGCCTGCGTTGCGACGCCGACGGGCTTTGCAGCCTGTGTTACCACCCGGCGCTCAACGCCATCCTGGCCGTGACCGCCCGCGGCGCCATCAAAGTCATCGACGGCACCTCAGGAGCTACGCTGCAGGCGTCGGCGCTCAACGGTGAGGGGGGGGGGTGTCGGGTCGGAGGCCGGTCCAAAACGGGACCCCCGTGGGTGGGCGGTAGGTGGAGGGGAAGAGTGGCAAGTGGGCGCCGCGGGTTCGTGTAGGGAGAGCGGGCGGCGTTTTGGGAAGAAAAGACCGCCGTGTCCCCCTCGTCTCTTCTCTCCCGCTCGCCGTGGCTTTCCGATCTGTCCCGGGTGTGTGTGTGTGTGTGTGAATGTGACGGTTGGGCTTCGGGCCCTGGAAGTCCGTTTACTTGCCTGGCAAGAGCGCGAAGGGCGAGCCGGTTTCTTTCTTTCTCTTGAGCACCCGCCGCTTTTATTCTTTCGGATTGTGACTCGGGAGGACGTAGAGCCGAAGCCAATAAAGAAAGGCCGGCGGAGTTGGACGCTTTGAGAGAGGAGGAGGAGGAGGAGGGCAGAAGTGGAAGTCCAAAGTTGCCTTCCCGTGCCGGCTTGAACGGCTCCCTGCTTGCTTTCTTTTCCCACTTCGCAAATGGTTTGTTTTAAAGCAGGGTTCCTCAGCTCGGTGTGCTCCGGAAATGCCAGACCTTAAGCCCCACCGCTGTCATTCCACATGGCAGTGCTGAAAAGGAAGGGCAACGTTGGCCAAGAGTGACAGAATCCCAGTTCTGGAAAACTATTTCAAATTCTGACTTTCCTCCTCACCCTCCCCCCACCTTTCCTAAAACCATGACTCCACCAATTGTTAAGAGAGAAGGGGGAAAGGTTGACCAAAATAAGTTTCTTCAAATGCTTTATTAGAAATGGGTATATCCATGTGATAGCTGGTGATTACAAACCTGTATCGATATGCTGTAATTTACCAAAATGTGACTACAGTATAATCCTTGCTTGAATAGCCTATTGGTAATAACACTGAAAGCATTACTATACTAAAAATTCAGATACCCCTTAACTAGATTTGACAACCATTGATTTATTAAATTAGGTGGTTATGCTGTGTTTTTTTATATTAAATGTTACAACTAAGCAGATTTCTGCTTTTCTTATAATGCTACTTTGAAGTGGAATATAGCAACATGTTGAACTAGTTGTAGGTTATTACCCTCTACGGAATTTTGTTACATTGGTCAATTTCTTTAATGCAATATATTTCAACATTTGAAAAATGTGTTTAAGACAAAGAAATGTAATCCTTGTTTATCATTTCTTAGTACTCATTGTGTTTTGTGAAGGTTGCGGTAGGGCTTTTTTTTTTAAAGAATAATTGATAAGGCTAAAAATATTTATAGTGAGAACCAAAAATACCTGGGATAAGAATGTTTTTGTGTAAAAATAATTTAAAAGGTAGAAGATGACAATAGAACACTTAAGTACTGCAGTTGTACGGATTATGCTTTATTTACATATTTGTTTTAAATGCCACTTTTCTGTTCAAAATGAATAATCGAGCTTTTACAAGTTAAAACAGCATAAAATGTACAAAAGAAAAATAATTAAATCACAAATAATAATATTAAAAGCCTCAGTAAATAGAGTTTTTACAAGGCAAAGGCAAAGAAAGTGAAGGGACAAAAGAAGCTCTCTTTACTGTAAGTAGGCCTCTGAAAGCATCTCCCATAGATATGAGAGAAAATCTTCTGTTAGTCAGATCATGACCTTTTTCGGACTTGGTAATTAGCACTAATGTCTTTAGTTATAGTTGAAAATCATTTGACAATCAATGCAGGTTTTTCAGTATTATCAAGTTATGGAGCATCTGCATTCTGCAGGGTCATAAATAGCTTCAAAATAGCAAGAGCTTTCTCTTTTTAGGTGCATGTGTTACATGTTAAAAGGGGCAGGGTTTTGATTATCCAATTGTGCCCACTACTTTTCTGCTGCTGACTGTCAGCTTATTCCTATCATGTTATCTTGGTAATTTTGTACCAGTTAGTAGTCTAGCTATTACAGTGTATATTAGTTGCAATTTCCAAATAGTTTTCAAGACTACTACTATAAAGAGTTGAGTAAATTGCAGTTATAGGTAGTCCCCGATTTACAACAGTTCATTTAGTGACCGTTCAAACTTACACCATCACTGAAAAAAGTGACTATGATTGTTTATCACACTTATGACCATTGAATAATCACCGTGGTTAGGGGATCAGAATTTAGATGCTTGACAACTGACTCGTATTTATGGCAGTTGCAGTGACCCAGGATCATGTGATCGTCTTTTGCGACCTGGCAAGCAAAGTCAATGGGGAAGCCAGATTCACTTAATAACCTTGTTACTAACTTAATTGCAGTGATTCACTTAACAATTGTGGCAAGAAAGGTCATAAATGGGGAAAAACTTGATTAACAAATGTTTCACTTAACAAAAATTTTGAGTTCAATTGTGGTGGGAAATCGAGGACTATGTAATCAAACTGAGATATAATAAAATAAATAAATGGTCAGATTACATCAATTGGCCCAATGGATATAATTTTTTAAAATGTAGTTCTTGCTGCAGCCTCCATCAGAAAAACTGGTAACAGTTGAAAATAAAAAAATATATTGTAGGCTTATTAATTGATTTAGACTAGTGGTTCTTCATCATCATCATTACCTTATCAAGAAATCTCTTTTGAATTTAAGTAGTGAATTTCAATTTGTTTTCTTAAGTTCATTAAGAATGAATATTAAGTTCATTATTAATGTAAGCAATGGTCAAACATAATGATTGCTTCCTTGGAATGAATTGGAAAATATTTTGGGCCATATATTATCAGAATACTAATAGTATTTCAGACCAAATGTGAATGAGCTACACAAGTAATTTCCATGTGAACCTGAGCAGCATACAGTAAAAGATGGAATCCTGTGGAACAGCATAGGATAGCGACTTAGGAATAGATCTGAAGACTCTTGCATCAGGACATGGCTTGAAAGGAGGGGCCAGAATCACTGCAAATCAGTTCCCCCAAGGTGCAGGTTTACGAGATCATCTAGGATGATTGAACAATTATTTGAAAGATATCAGTGTTTGAGTAGAACAGCTACTTTCATTTTTTTTCTTATTTACTTTCAGTTTCTCTAATCTCTTCTTGCTTACCAGAGTCTGTCCTTCCTCCCTTCTGCCTAGCAGAGAGAGATTGCTTGTTCAATTGCTTATAGTCTTTCCTACTCCTTGTCTGACAAAGAGATCTGTATGGCAGAGTAGCCAGATCCAGTATTACTCCTTGGCCACTGCACCTTTTCTTCCTCAGGCAACACTACTTCCCAACCTTTCTGCTTTCCTGCTGCCCTGGCCTGCATAAACTGATTCTTGTCAGAAAGAAGCACTAAGCATAAGAGGCATCAGGACAACGGTTTCATGGCCTGGCCAATCAGACTTTTCGGTTGCAGGGGGATCTGCTAGGTCAAGCTGAGGTAAACGGTTAGGCCACTAATGCCAAACTGCCTTTTCCTGGAATGCACCTGATGTCTTCTTTCAGCAGTGTAAATATGTTTCCTATCTTTGAGCTAGGCAAAGAACATGTTAATTGCCATCTAGTCGTAGCCTTAATTCTCAGCTCATATATAGATAGATGCTCAGGGTTTGCTAGGCTACACATGCTAGGTTGACTGAGCTATTTTTGTGGCATTTGGATATATCTGTATTTTTTTTCTGACACTCCCCCCCCCCCTTTATTGAATAAATTTGGATAAAAATGCATCTTCGTGATTTTGCAATTTTTTACCAAAATGTAAGCCTTATGTATGAAGTCTGATTTATTTATTATATATTGTATCATATTCAAAAGCTGTCCATCTCCCTCATATGAAGTTGCTATTTGAGGTTTCATTTATTTATTTAAAAGATTTGTATAGCCACCCAACCTGAAACCAAACTCTGGAGAATTCACAATTCATAAAAAAGAGACCAATAAAACATCACAACAAACTTCCCTGATACAGCCCACAACATTCTCACACTTCATCTTCATCAGACTTCATCTTCATTCTATCTCAAAGTTTCGGGAAAGCCAGCTTTTAAATAGTTAAAGAAGGTTAAAAGGGTAAAGGCCTGCTTGCTCTCGTGGAGGAGGGTGTTCTATAGGGAAGGACTACAAAACAATGGAAAAGTCCTATTTGTTCATTGTACTCCTTCACTTTTATTATTAGAATTTGTGATAGAGATAGAAATAAGTGCATCTTTTGAAAAGGTATATATAGTTTTAGCTAAGTATTTGATGGTTGAACAAAATAAAGTGGCAACAGGATTAATATTTGAGACTCGTAGAATCTTTTCAAGCACATATGACCAATCTGAGCTATGTGATACATATAGAACATGCAGAAAATAATTTTGGATGGAAAGCTGTTTTAATGCCTTTTAGAGCCTATTAGATATCGGAAAATGCGTGTAGCCTTATTGGTGCCCATGGAGACAACTTTGCCACCATTGCTCCAAAACCAATAACTTTAGTCTGAAGAATGTATTTAGCTTTACTAAAAGTAGGCATAAGAGTACTTTTCTTCCTTCAGTACCATAAGGCAGAGTTCCTCAATCTTTCCAGTTTTGTGGACTGGCGGGGGGGGGAGGGGAGTGGACGGTTTCGCGTGAGTAGTGGGCAAGTGTACGTTGCGCAAGCGGTGGGCAAGGGTGTGCATGCAGCTCCACTCAAGTGGGGATGAACGTGCACGCTCACCTGTACTTCTGCAGTCTGGTTCCAAACAGCTCAAACCCCCACGGCTCGGGGGTTTGGGACCTCTGCCATAAGGTATAAAATGCCATTATGGGTAGTTTCTGTAATGTTTCATATTTGGGGATTGGAAGCAAAGCTGTTTATACCTAGTACTGTTGATGTTGCAAGAAAAAATATGTGAACCCCTTGGGATTACGTGGAGTTTTGCATGAATTGGTAATAAAATGTGCTCTGAACTTCATCTATGTCACAACAATGGAAAAACACAGCCTGCTGAAAATAATACTACACAAACATTAGATGTTGCCATGGTTTAATTGCACATAACATGTAAACATTCACAGTGCAGGGAGAAAAAAGTATGTGTGCCCCTAGCCTAATGACGTCTCCATGAGCGAATTGGAGCGAGGAGTGAGCCAACCTTGACTCCAATCAGTGTGATGATATTGGATGTGTTGCTGACAGCTGTTCTGCCCTTTAGAAACACACACCTGTTGTGGGTTTACTGGTTTCAAGAAGCACTGTCTGATGTGAACCATGCCTCGCAGAAAAGAGCTCTCAGAAGACCTACGATCAAGAATTGTTGACTTGCATGAAGCTGGAAAGGGTTACAAAAGTATCTCCAAAAGCCTTGATGTTCATGTGTCCACGGTAAGACAGACTGTCTACAAATGGAGAAAGTTTAGCACTGTTGCTACTCTCCCTAGGTGTGGTCGTCCTGTAAAAATGACTGCAAGAGCACAGCGCAGAATGCTTCATGAGGTAAAGAAGAATCCTAGAGTGTCAGCTAAAGACCTACAGAAATCTCTGGCACATGCTAACATTTTTGTTGACACATCTACAATAAGGAAAATATTAAACAAGAATGGAGTACATGGGAGGACACCACGGAGGAAGCCATTGCTTTCCCAAAAAATGTTGCAGCACATTTGAAGTTTGCAAAAGAACACCTGGATGTTCCACAGCACTACTGGCAAAATATACTGTGGACAGATAAAATCAAAATTGAGTTGTTTGGGAAAAACACAGAACACTATGTGTGGAGAAAAAAAGGCACAACACACCAACATCAAAACCTCATCCCCACTGTAAAACATGGCGGAGGGAGCATCATGGTTTGGGGCTGCTTTGCTGCCTCAGGGCCTGGATGGATTGTTGTCATTGATGGGAAAATGAATTCCAGAGTTTATCAAGACATTTTGCAGGAAAACGTACGACCATCTGTCCACCAGCTGAAGCTCCGCAGAGGATGGGTGATGCAACAGGACAATGACCCAAAGCATACAAGTAAGTCAACACAAAAATGGCTTCAACAGCACAGAATACGCCCTCTGGAGTGGCCCAGTCAGAGTCCTGACCTCAACTCGATTGAAATGCTGTGGCATGACCTTAAGAGAGCGATTCACACCAGACATCCCAAGAATATTGCTACACTGAAACAGTTTTGTGAAGAGGAGTGGTCCAAAATTACTCCAGATCGTTGTGCAGGTCTGATCTGCAACTACAGGAAATGTTTGGTTGAGGTTATTGCTGCCAAAGGAGGGTCAACCAGTTATTAAGTCCAATGGTTCACATACTTTTTCCTCCCTGCACTGTGAATGTTTACATGTTATGTGCAATTAAACCATGACAACATCTAATGTTTGTGTAGTATTATTTTCAGCAGGCTGTGTTTTTCCATTGTTGTGACGTAGATGAAGTTCAGAGCACATTTTATGACCAATTCATGCAAAATTCCACGTAATCCCAAGGGGTTCACATACTTTTTCTTGCAACTATATGTTGTGATGACTGTTGTTACTTTATTTTTACATCTACTGTGCTGAAATTGTAGTGACGTTATTTATTTTTTTATTTATCTATCTATCTATCTATCTATCTATCTCTATCTATCTATCTATCTATCTATCTATCTATCTATCTATCTATCTATCTATCTATCAAATGTATATAACCACCCATCTCATGAGAAGTGACTCTTAATACTTTCTTTTTTAATGTACATGAATATAATGTATGAAGCAGGGAATGCAGGTGATAGAAGAAAGAAAGGTTTATAAGGAAAGAACATTCTTATATGACATTTATGGTAATTTTTCATAATTTTATTAAATATATTTCTAATAGGGATGTGCAAAATGTTCCACGTATTTTTTCATACATAGTACTATTAATTTTGATTAGTCCAAGTTTATGTTGATTCATATATGGAACAAAACTGATTCTAAATACAGACCAAGACATGATTATTCTGGCAAAAATGGTTTGGGAAAAACAGGAGAAAAAAAAAAGAGGCTTGAGGGATTTCCTTAGTGACACAATGTATGGATATTGGTTGTAATGACTGAGCAAAGTCATCAGAATGAAGTAGTTGGGCCGGTGGGCTATGCAATGCTTGCAGATTTTTCATTATTGCTGAGACCATCAATTGTGCAGGATGACTGGTGATAGTTGAGGCTGAGGGAGGGAAGAAAAGAGGCTGGGGAGACATAGAGCAGGCAGACCCGTGGGAGTATCTTATTGAGAACTGCTAAATTGAGAGAGCCTGGATTTTGTGTAACACACATCATATATGTCTGATCACTACCTTGAGAACTTTCTGGATTTTGTTTCATCCAAAATCAAGAAAAGCAAAAACATTGTTTATTTTGCTGGAGTCTCCTTGTTTAGCTATCTTCATCTCCTCCTTCATCTTCTTCCAGAACACTTTTTTATTTCCACCAAAATAATTCAGCAGTTTGATTGCTTTTTAAATTGTAATGATTCTATGCTATTTTTACTATATATAGTAGACAATATGGTATTTAATTTTTTTTGCACTAATCATTTTATGCATTCATAGTCTCTTTCACTTCATCATTGCACCAAATATCCTATTCCTCATTAACATCTCCATATATCTTGTAGCAGTCTGTAGCATACATTTTTTCATTTTGTTCTAACATCTTCCACACCCTCTTTCATTAAATCCATTCATTCTCTTGGATATTAATCTGACAGTTTTCATTCAAGTCTTCTATTTCCCTGTTTGGTAGTTCTGTTTTTATTGTTGTTTCTTGTACTTTCCCCACTTTTTATTCTATGTTGTCTTGCACAAGTTGAGCAGCAAACAGTTCTCAATTAGCACATGTCCAGTTATTTTACTGGCTTTGTCGTAAATCAATTAGCAGGTAATACAAGAATTGAGAGGGGTAGATCGGGCAGAGAAAAAACTATAGAGAAAGAAATTCTTTTCTAGAACTCATATCTGTGACTTAAATAATCAAAGAATAATTGATCTCTTGCAGTCCAGTAATCTAGATCTAAATTCAAACAATGAATTTGGAATATGGATCTCCAAAGAAATTTAAGCAAAGGAGTCACACCACATATTCTCCTGTAAGGGTTCACTCTTCCCTCTTATTTATCATCCATTATGATTTTGAAATTTTGTAAGGCTTTCACTTTAGCTAGGCTGGAGATATTTCCCTTAGCAGTCTATATTTATGTGTTAGAAGGGAGAGGGGCAAAATAAAGAAGGAATACAGCCTGGGGCTGAATAGGAGACAGAAAAAAGAGTTACGGTAGCAAATTCCTAGAACGTCCTAGGTACATCTATGAGCGTGAGAGTAGTAAAGGTTAAGCCTAGCAAGATTCTGTCTGTTGAATACAAGCAAATAAAGAACTGAACTTTGACAGACTTGCTCTATGTCGTTCTTGAGCCGGGCCTGAAATTCTGTTACTGTAGCTTCACAATAAGGTAAAGTTAGCTTATCTGGTTGTGTTTTCTGTCTGGTCTACCTGATAAGACTAACATCAATCTTGCAAGTCTCCTTCTCTCTTCCAAGGAGAGGAATTTCAGGAATATCCTCTGATGGTCAAGAAACTCTGCTATCCACCAAGCATCTGGCAGCAGCCTTGTTGCAACCCCAGAAGCTAGTAGATCCAGCAAATGACCACTTTGCAGAATGCCATGATAAGACTAATGCAACAGCTGAGGCAAATTTGCCTCAATCCATGGCAGCACAACAAATTGCAGCTGAGGCAATGCTTCTGCATTCCCATAGAAGCTTGCCAGAATCAGGATCAATTCTACATTCACTTCTCAATCTGATATGTTTATAGCAGGCAGACCAGTGGAGTTTTCCCACTGATCACACCAAAATGAATTTTGGATAAACTTTGCTGAAGGGAGCAGCAACTCATTCATTGAGGGAACCATCTGATATTGGACAGAACCAGGACCTCATGTGTAAACTTGACGCTTTGGCAATCCCATACAAGATGGAAGATCTGGGAGCTGAAACGGTGTCAGAAGTGAATAAGTATATCCTGGAAGAGCTACATCAGCATTATATAATAATAGACATAACTGGAAGAGTTAAGGGAGAGAAGAAATGGTAAGGAGAATCTACAGTCTGTTTTTCCCATATCACCCTCTCCCAATAGCCTCCTTGGAATCCAGCAGAGGAGAAGCCATGCAAATTGGATCAGCCAGGATCTCTGTATCATCAGGAAAAAAAGAAAAAAAGAAAGGATCAGAGACATTCTTTTACTATGAAGCTCCAGGACTCTTAGCCAGATTATGTCTGTTAAAAGCACCAGTGTCTTAAACAGCAACAAGATGCAGAACTTGTAAATCAACAGGGTGATAGCCAGCAAGTGCCCATCTCATTTCATAGCAGCAAACCAAGAAAACCACCAGCCCCTTTCCAGGAGTTCCTAGCGGGGGATGCTCCACCATTTGAAAAGAGCTCAGTAGGCAAGCATACTTAATTGCTCCTGTTACTGTTACTTTAGATTCTAGGGAGAAGGTGGAATTTTCTGTTATTGTACAGTCTTGGACAACCATACATTTCATAAATATAGAAACAGTATAGAAATTAAAGTTTCCCATAGATAGTCCTTGACTTAGAACCACAATTGGGACTGGAATTTCTGTTATTAAGTCATGTAGTCATAAAGCACAACATCACACAACAGCATTACTTAGTGATGTAATCCTGGCAATCCCCATTGCCATTTGTTAACAAAGAATCACGTAACATTAAGTAAGTACCCACTCCAAACCAACCCACACTTGGTCCCTCCTTCCCTTCCCTTGGTAAGGTAAGCTATTGTCTCTTCTTTAACTCACCCAACTCTCCCCTTTTGGACACCTTGCACTCTGCCTTGCAGGTGGTAAGTAGCCCATTGATCACTGGCTTCTGGGTGTACTGCAGTTCTGAAGTTGCAAGAAGCCCTGAACCACAGTTCAGCAGCAAATCTTTTGCAGTGCAAGGAAAGTCCAACCAGGCCCAACAGCACAGCACAAAGCCTCTGCCCAACACCACAATGCATAGTAGCCTCCTCTAGAAGCCCAATGGTGCTGTTTAAAGCTGCCACCTAGCATCACAACATGAAGTAATACTAAATCCCAGAAAGCTGCTGCCCAGCACTGCAGCCTGAAGCTTCTGCCTCAGAAAGCCCAGCCCATCTGCCTTCACTGCTCTGTACTCTGAGATCTTGCATTCTGCAACCTCAGCTGATCTTTACCATCTTCCTTCTGCTGTGATGTACCTGCCCTGGTCCATCACAAGGCACCATGTGAGGCCATCGTCCCCATTTCATGCTGGGCATACTTGGTCAGCAGTGGGAGCAAGAGGACAACAAAGTTTAGCTATGATCGCAGGGGCTGGAGAGTGTAGGCGGAAAAGGGACATACATGGAGGAGGTAGATGGGGGACTTGCATTGCCTGTGCAATCTCAAGTTCAGCAGGCTGTCAATATCTCAGGGGCTGCCACAAAGAAGAGGGAGTCAAACTATTCTCCAAAGCACCAGAGGACAGAACAAGAAGCAATGGGTGGAAACTAATCAAGGAGAGAAGCAACTTAGAACTAAGGAGAAATTTCCTGACAGAACAATTAACCAGTGCCTTCAGAAGTTGTGAATTTACTTGCTTCCAGAAGTTGTGAATGCTCCAACACTGGAAGTTTTTAAGAAGAGATCGGATAACCATTTGTCTGAAGTGGTGTAGGGTTTCCTGCCTGAACAGGAGGTTGGACTAGAAGATCTCCAAGGTCCCTTCCAACTCTGTTATTTTATGTTCTAAGCACTCAAATTTTGATCACATGACTTCAGGGGTGCTGCAATGGCTATAAGTTAGAGGGTTGATCATAAACCTGTGTCACTTAAAACAGTTGTTGAACAAAGGCAGAACTAGAAATCATAACCTTTTGGTTTTTAGACTTGTATATAAAGAATGTATTTTATTTTACTACTCTTAATAATGTTCATTATTTGCCACAGGTGTATGCATGCATGTGTGTATGTGCGCTTTTCCTTTTCAGAATGCATAACGATTCTCTCTTTTGTTCAGATTATTTTTAATGAAAAGATTGAACAATTTGGTACGTTTATTTAGTACTAAAACAGTACTACTATAGTGCTAAATAAATCATTAGGTTATGAATTAGATGGTTGTTTGGAAGATATTTTTATCAAAATTATACTGAATAGGTTTTGGATTGTTAAAACATACCTGTCTGTAACTATAAACATTTCTTCTATAAAAAATTAGAATAATATTGTTTTTAAAAATCCAAGTGTTCTTGATTTTTCAGTTTCATTTCAGATATTTCTCAACTTAAAGTATATTAAAATAAGGAAAATAATCTATACCTGGAAAAGAGGCTACAGTATTAGAAGTTAGAATACCATTCATCCATCTTCAAATGTAAATTTGTTTAAGGTGCAGGAACTTCGTTAAAATCTTCTCAGAAGTCATACATAGTGTCCTTCCATGATAGGCTTTCCCTTGTATGATCAGTGAGAGGAGATTGCAATTTATTTCAGCAGGACTCCATGAACATGCTTTCTTGATTTAAAATCTCCTTATTTTATTTTATTGTTTTGCTTTTTACATTTTACAGCTAAGCCAGGTGGTCGGGTGAAATGTCAGTACATTTCTGCAGTGGATAAAGTCATCTTTGTGGATGATTATGCAGTTGGATGTAGGAAGGATCTGAATGGCATCTTATTGTTGGACACAGCTCTGCAAACTCCTGTTTCTAAACAAGATGATATAGTTCAGCTTGAATTGCCAGTGACAGAGGTAAGTGATTAGTAGTCTTTCTATTAAATTTCTACAGGAACTCCACACACTATATCTAATTGCATTTTAACTTTTTCCATTGAATATATGTATTTTTATTATTATACTGCTACTCTGCTGGTGGGGGGGGGGAGATTTTGTCTCTTCCTCATTTACATGTATTTATCATGTGCAGAATCTGATTTTCATCATATGCAGGACCTCTCACTAATCATACTCATGAAGTGGCCTGAGATTTTCATCTGTTCAAAGAATGGATAATTATGCTGATTGGTGGTAAATTTCAGGAACATGTAACCTAAATAACCCAGTGGCTCCCAGTTTATTTTCAGACTGGTTTCAGGTTGATGATGATTACCTTTTAAAAGTTTGAAATGCATCTTCCTGGTTCACCTTCCTTGATTAATAAGATTTATGTAACAGGAGAGGCATATTTTATAACTATTTAAAATCAGTTATAGAGAGATTGGAGAATATATTCATAGACCTATATTACCACTAATTAATATCCTTTTTTCCTGTTTGGAAGTATTTTAATTGAATTTTAGCTGTTGGTATATTTTGAGAAAATTAATCATGAAGATCTATTTAACTAGAATAAGCGTACCTAACTAGGAAATAGTATTATGTGTGCGCACTATCATTTTGCAAATTGTGCCTGGGTGATAAGAACTGGATGAAAGAGTCAAATAGGAACTCCTTTATTGTTGATCATACAACCTTGTTTTAAGCTTTTCAAGCTTGTAATGTACCACAAATAAGTTACTTTGGGATGCATATTGGTACAGAATACAAGAATTGTAACAGTTCACTATGAAAAAGCATGGGTGAATACAAATCTGATGCCCACTTGGATTAATTGTTTGGCTAATAATAATTTATTACTAATAATCAAATAATTTGTTTTTGCATCTACTGCAAAGTGATCTAGTAAAGAAGATACGTTGCTACTTGCTATTATTGTTTTGAGCATCTACTATATTGTATATCATGATACATGTATCTCATTTTAAATTATATTTTTATTAATTTTTTAATATATAGTGCAAATAATACCACTGGAAAACGAGACTTGATTATTTAATTCCATCCTGAAAAATTGTATATTTAACAGAATATGGAATAGTAACAATTAAAAAAAAGGCAGAAGGGGAAAAAAAACTTTAGAATTGTGCTGTTTTGCCTCCTTGCCAATAACAAGATTGAGACCTGGAAGATTTCATTAAGCCAGACTTTGGAATGTGTCACACATGCACCTTTCCAAGAATATATAATCATTTTGATTATGAAAGTTGTAAGTTTAAATGCGAGATCTATTTAATATGATCTGAACACAAATCAGTTTCTTCTCTTTTTTTAACTAACTTCTGTGGGTATTTTATAATACCATGACATAATGCTGGCTTTGCTGTTTATGTTTAGGATGTTGATATATCCCAATAGTAGTCTTTTATTTCTAAAGTAATTTGGATATATTTCTTGTGAAGAAGCACTTTCTCTATTTTTACTTTGGATTTTTATCTGGAACTAGATTCAAATGGTTTTCTGAGTACTGAGTTATTTTTGTAATAACTAAATGCCTTAAAATATTTTCCCATTTATGCCTTATTCCTTAAACATTTGTTGCAAAAGATAAATTCTTTATAGAAAGCAAAAAATTGAATTAATAACTCCAGTGCTTGTCAGAAGTTAAAAAATTGCTTTTTGCATCTCAGGCTCAACAACTGTTGTCTGCTTGCATAGAGAAGATAGATGTGTCAAGCACAGAAGGATATGATTTGTTTCTTGCACAATTGAAAGATGGATTAAAAAATACCTCACATGAAACAGCAGCGAACCACAAAGTTGCAAAGGTAAGAAATCTTATCACTGTTTTTAATGCCATAGAGTTTTCTGTTTTGCTGTTACTATTCCATATTTGATTTTTAATAGTTGTTTTCCCTTGCAATGAATTTGTTAATCAAAGTTTGAACATGAATATGCCATATAAATGTTGGGAAGAGAAAGTTGGACACTTTGTGTTTAGTTACCATCATATGTTTATAATACAGAGAGGATTCATTTTTTAGCCATTGTTGTTTCTCTCTTAATGTAGGACATTAGTTACTTCGTGGTAAGCAAAAGTCTGAAAGGGAAGTCTTCGAAAAAATTTATATAGTTATTCTGTTTGAGTGAACTGTTTTCAGAACAAAAATAAGTCTAGTTTTTATGTTTATATTTGTAGGGTTGAGTATCTGTAACTCCTTACAGTAGCTATGTTGGGCAGGGCTGCTGGGAACAAAAAGTCACCAACATCTGGAGGGCCAGAGGTGTACTATGTTTGTTCTGTTTCAAAGCAAAATATCTCAAAGTTGCTGGGGTAGCATACCTACTTTTAAAGACATTTTATACCCATTAGCCTTGTTATTGCATTTATATCCTAAAAATACATTCCCATTGTGTTTTGGAAGTTGAGGTCTTGTACTCAATAACTCAAATTTAATTTATTTATTTATTGTAGTGGGCAACTGTTATGTTCCATCTCCCTCACCATGTATTGAAGTCTATTGCCAGTGCCATTGTAAGTGAACTCAAGAAAATAAATCAAAACATTGCTGCCTTATCTGTAGCTTCATCTGTTATGGATAGATTATCTTACCTCTTGCCCAGTGCACGACCGGAACTTGGTGTGGGGCCTGGCCGATCAGTGGATAGGTATGGCGAAGTTAATTCACATTTTTAAAAAGTTTTGTTTCACTTGCATGCGTATTTTTAGTCTGATTTAAAGCAATATTATTGGTGAGACAGATTGCATGTTTTCAGTGCTATGTGTGACAGTTCCTCACAGAATTCAAAGAGCACTTGCTTGAGAAAGAAGGCAGAGAAATGGTAGGGAGTTGTAAGTGCCCTCTCTATACCAGCATCACATGGTTTATGTAAAGGAGTCACTATAGCAGCCTATATATGAGCAAGGACTATATATTATGGTGTCAGTTGTTATGTTATCCTTGTGGACATGTTCCTGTTAGTAAAGCCCCAACCTACAGAATCATATTTATTTTTACAAGTACTTCAGTTTCACTTGGGCTCCACAGATTTCTTAGAAAATAAACATGCAGAATGCTGCATGTGCAGCATCCAGCTGTGCAGGAAGAAAAATGCTAAAGTAATTTGGATAGTAGGGAGCATTCTTCCTAGAATATTGATATACTGTAAGTTGTTGTGCTTCCTTGTCAAGCCATTTTGCATCTAGGGTACAGTATTCAAAATTTCCAACATGCCTAACATTTGAAAACTGGCAATTCGTCTGATGATTAATAGTCTTCCTGTTTTAGTAGAGTTAGAATGGTTTTAGACTTAGTTCTGAGTCCCCTTGTATAGCTAATCATAGCACATCTTAGATACTCAAGTTACTATATGCAGTTTTGTTTGTTTATTTGTTTAGTTTGTGTTTTGTTTGTTTATTTGTTTAATATGTGAAAAGTTATTACATCTATACAGGGGAATATAATTAATATTGTGTTTTCAGGTAATATGTTTTTAGATACATAAAACCAATGTGAAGATTGATATTGGAGGGGGTCTTATTGAGCTCAGTGAATAGGTACACTTCTGGGTGCTGCTAGTTTTGGCAATGTATTCTCTGCACATACAAAAAACCTGATTGTAGGGAACCACATGGATTATGGTTTATCCATTTCTGGTTTTTGAAATAATTCATGAAGGGAAAAGCCCACATTCTCCCTCTTAAATATCCAGAGATACAAGAAAAAGATTGCAACAGTGTTTTTTAACTTTTGCAAACTGAATGCTGCATTATCATTGTGTCTTGTAATATACCTATGAATTCACCTGTTTTTTATGTGAGGAATGGGAGGCAATCACTGTTCTGGGAGATAACCCTTAATTGTGAGCAAGTATCTATGGTGGAATATAGATTCTATAAGAGAGAATTATAGTATGGGTGATAGAAGGAGTAAGAAATTCAGCAGAGGGAGGAAGAGAAATACAGGTCATCATTTAAGTTGTGATTTTATGAGCGGGGTGCAAATCGTAAATAATTTTGCTTCTTTTGGAAGGGGCAATGGTCACAAGATTGGAGAATTAATAACAGCTAGGGAGCCTTTGAACTGTTTGTAATTCCTTTTTTCTTCTTCCAAGGTCTTTAATGTATAGTGAGGCTAACAGACGGGAAACCTTCACCTCATGGCCTCATGTAGGTTATAGGTGGGCACAGCCAGATCCCATGGCTCAAGCTGGGTTCTACCATCAGGTAAATAAATAGATTTCTAACTGAAAACATAGCAATGTATTATTCTTAGTGCTGTATATTCAAATACTTTGTCTTCTGAAAATATATTCAATAGTTTTCTGTTGGCCCTGATTGTGCCTTTAATCCTTTAAAAGAGTCACATGTTCAGTTTTTCAGAAATAAAGTTTGCATTGTAATAAATATTACAAATGTTAATTTTAAAGGTGCTATAAATCTGGCCAAGTGTTTATAAAATATATTTTGAATCCATTTGCAAAGCAATTTAAAGGATATAAGATGGGGAACAACTACATAACTGTCTTTGCATAAGGTGGAGTAAATGGTGTATGCCATATTTCACCCTGAAGCACAACTCAACCATGTAGAAATAAGCCACTTAACCACCATATTAATGATATTGTGTTTAATCTCAGTAAGTGGCATCCTCAGTAATTAAAATAGGAGTAAGCCTTACCAGTACTTGATTCGAAAGACTTCAAGGAATACCAGAACTATAGACTAGACTGCAAAGTAGAAAACATTCCAGAAATGGTGGTGAGAAAACTCTTTGAAGGCTGTTTTATCATACCACTTCAAAAAAACTTGATGCATTCAAACATGATCATGAGGTTACCTTTTTGTGTTTTCTGGGTAACTGGATTTGTTTCACAATAACCTGCGATCCTACAGTCTCCTATCTATTCACTGTATTCATAAAAGTCTCTGAGGCTTAATATATAAGAGCTTTCTAGAAGTAAAAAGAGCCCTGAGGACAGCAGACAGTTCTTAATATGTTATGCTAATGGTTTTGGGTTTTTTTAATTACTTACAATATTTTAAAAAGAGGGGCAAAGAGTATTGACTTTTCTTTGTTAGGTAATTGTTGAAATATGCAATATTTCCCATATTTTTATTTTACTATGCCAATATTTTTAAATAGAGAAATAATAAATAAAACACTTTATTTAAATTACACAAATAGCATATACAAATTATTAGGGACAGGATGTCATGCTATATTATTTTATTTAAAAAAGCAAACATTTTTGTAAATTGTCTGTTTCAAATCAGATCATTCTTTAATATTTAACTTTGACGTAGGACTATATACTATTCTTAATTATTGATTTTGAAAGATGATAGGAGAAGAGCTGTGGCAAAAGTAATCAGGAGTCTGGTAGCACCTTTTCTGACTAACAGTTTTTATTAAAATGCATAAGGTTTTGTGAACTGAAACTCACTTCAGCTAGTAATGTGCCCCCAGAAGATTGTATAAAATATTTAAAAAATACAGTGTTGCAGGTTAACTCACTGCTCACTGCCAAGAGTTCAAGTCTCACCGGCTCAAGGTTGATTCAACCTTCCATCCTTCTGAAGTTGGTAAAATGAGGACTCAGATTGTTGGGTGCAATATGCTGACGCTGTAAATTGCTTAGAGAGGCCTGGAAAGCACTATGAAGCGATATATAAGTCTAAGCGCTATTGCTATTAACTATATTATATATTTTATATGTGGCCCACGACAAATTGTCTTCAGTCGTTGTGGCCCAGGCAGGCAGAAGGTTGGCTATTCACAATCTAAGGCATTGAATGACTAGACTGGTGTAGGATTTAAATTGGGATGAGGTGAGTGAAGAAGTGAGGGCAAGATAAATCAGGCAAACTTCCAGTACTTTATCAATTACCAATTGCAATATATTAAAAATCTCTTGGATTTGTTAAGAATTTCTGAGATAGTCTATAACCTTTTGATATTTGCAAGTACAACAATCACGCCTCAATAGTTGAGTTAAAGTCTCATTTTTCAATTTTTGAGATGTGCTATAAAATGTCCTGGGAGTGTAAGAAAGGCTAGTAAAGCATCCATCTATAGTAGTTGATTCTGAAGCCTTTTTTAAAAAGACACCAGGGATTTCCAAAAGAGAAATAATTGCAAATATCATACTTAACCATTACTACAGCAAAGCTTTTCTGTAGTTACTTGTGACCAAATGTGTTTTATTCATTCAGGATATTCCTGCCCCAAATTTTCTATAATAAATGGAGGTTATATGGATTGCAATAGGACTTAGACTTATGTAATGGTTTACAATGCTTTACAGCCTTCTCTAAGCAGTTTGCAGAGTCGGCATATTCCCCCCAACAATCTGGGTCCTCATTTTACCCACCTCGGAAGGATGGAAGGCTGAGTCAGCCTTGAGCCTGGAAAGATTCAATCTGCCAAATTGCAGTCAGACGGCAGTCAGTAGAAGTATCCTGCAGTACTGCGTTTAACCACTGCATCACTGCGGAAGTTTATTTGTATTATAAATTTGTGATTCTCTCATTTTGCAACAGCACAAGGAGACAAATATTGTTATACATGTTATACATTTTTCAAGAAGCTTATCCCTTCACGAACTTGCATTTATCCAGAAGACTTTTTTTCTTTCCTTTTTTTTTGTATGTATGTTAAGATACTAGCAAAGATATGTTCTCTGCTGTGTGTGAGTTTATATATATGGGATACCATATGCCACATTTAAAATTTTATTTGTTACTCTCACTTCTCCCGTAGCCTGCATCATCAGGAGATGACAGAGCCATGTGTTTTACGTGTAGTGTATGTTTGGTATGCTGGGAGCCAACAGATGAACCTTGGTGAGAATGTAATATTTGAAACATCTGCACTGCTTTCTATTCTTTATCTAAGGCTTACCTTAGAAACTGGGTTAGATCTATTTTAGATCTTTTTGTGACATGTTTAGGTTCAGTATTGATTACAGTATTTAAGTAATTAAAAATGTCAAAATGTAGCATAGGATTTTCTGATAGAATTCTTTTAGAATTTAATATTTAAATATTAAATAAATATTTTTCAATGTTCAGTAATACACATTTTCTTTAAAAAAAATTTTTTATTAACAAACATGTAAAATACACACACACAAAACACAGACATACACCACATTTACACAATACAATACGAACAGGAGCTTCCTGTTCTTTATAATAGCAATTATCAATCGATACCGCTCACCTTATATTATTTCCCCTTCTGTTGTATTTTATTTGGATTTCACCATTCTTAACCCTCTTATTTTACTATTATTTTTTGAGTTTTGTTATATTTCTTCATTGATTTTTGTTTCTTTCCTCCATCCACCTATACCATTTATCCCATATCTGGTAGAATTCTGATTCTTCTTTTCCCTAGTTAGTTTGTCCATTTCAGCACAATCCATAACCTTTCTTATTATTTCATCTTCGCTTGGAATTAATTTGTTTTTCCATTTCTGGGCAAAGGCAATCCTTGCCGCCGTAATTATATGTAGTATTAAATACTGGATTTCTTTTTTGTATTTCGCAGACATTATTCCTAATAAAAAAAACTTCAGGTTTCCATTCTATTTTAACCCCTGTTATTGCCTCCAGCCAATTTTTGAACCTTTTCCAAAAAATTTTAGCCTCCTCACAGATCCACCATAAATGGTAATATGTTCCGTGTATTAATACACATAATTTCTATTTGGGGAGTTTTTGTCTTATTTCAAAAGAACATAAGAGTGCTTTAAAAAATTAGATTGAATAATGAGATTTTTAGCGAATGGAATGACGAACCAGCCATTATTCCTAATCATCACTCTTAAATAATACTTGTAAGCAAATCATAACTATTTCAGAACCAATGTCTTCCTATTATTATTCTGGAACTTAGGGATAACTGATTACATCAATACTTCCTTTTTTATTTTCCAAATTGTCGGTTGATTTTAAGTTATTTATTCACCGATTCACAATTCTGAGAGACAAATGTTGATAAAAAGTATTTATTTTTCTAGTAACTCATCTTTATACACTTTCTGGAGCATGTATGTTTACAATTGATTCTCCTAATATGTTGGTTTCTTTCTCCTTTCCCTAAAATAATCACTTTTATGCATTTTTGAATTGTGAATTACATCTCAAGATGCTGAATTATGAACGTTAACATGTACCGTAAATCTACTGCAGTACAAATACGTATTATGTGAAACTTTATGTAAACATTTTTCATCAAAATCACAAATTTCACTGCATTCAGGTAAAAATTAAAAGTGAATGAGTTCCTTAATACCCTCTGGATCCATACTATGAAAGATAAGATGGGGAAGTACAGCTTCCTATGTCAGCGACTATAAAGTCCCAGAAGGTAATCTCCGTTCTCCAGATAAGATTGTTTGGAGGTACAGAGAGCTGCAGTAGAGGAGTAATGACCAAAAAAATCACCTTTGCTCCTTCTCTGCAAAAGTGGATATGAATAGGGTTTTGCTCACAGGAACTTTGGAATTTATACTTTATCTCTTTAACTTATCTAGGTTAGTGCTTTTATCTTACAGGCTAATTAGCCAAACACCTTAGCTTATATGCAGCAAAATTAGTAATGAGAAAAAAATAATGCTGTTGCATTTTAACACTTATTTTTCTAATTCATTAAGGTCTGAACACGAAAGACATTCCCCTAACTGCCCATTTGTGAAAGGTGAACATACGCAGAACGTGCCCCTTTCGGTCACGCTGGCAACAAGTCCAGCACAATTTCCTTGCACAGATGGCACAGACAGAATAGTCTGCTTTGGATCTGGAAGCTGTCCTCATTTTTTAGCTGCTGCAACAAAACGAGGAAAGATCTGTATATGGGATATTTCAAAACTTATGAAGGTATCTTGTTGTCTAGAGTTGTAATGCTAATTATATGAATAAGAATTTGTATCTAAGTTTAATTATGTTTTTACATTTGCATAGGTGCACTTAAAGTTTGAGATCAATGCTTATGATCCAGTAATTGTACAGCAACTTGTATTGTCTGGGGAACAGAGCTCAGGGGTTGATTCAAGAAGACCAACAATAACATGGATAGAAGATTCATCTAGCTGTTCAGATATACCAAAATTAGAAGGAGACAGGTATGATAATATTTGATTGAATGTGAGTGTACTTATTTCTTTGAAAAGAGTCATAGTGTACTGAGGTAGAACTATCAGTATTTAGTTCCTTCCAAGAGAACATAGCTTTGTTTTCACAATACAGAAATGTGCCCCCAAAGATGTTACTTTAATTTATATTTGATCCAATATGAAGGGTTTCTTTTTATACAGAACAGTTGTTCTAAAAATACATTTTTGCACTCATACTTATTATTTTCAGCAGGAAATATATTTATTTCATTTATATACTGCTGACATGACTCACAGAAGTTTACAATAATAAGATATTGAAACAAAAGCAGGTAAAGCCCTAGTGGGCTTTATAAATAGTACTTGCAAAGGTTTGTCTTAAAAGGTTGTAGAAATACAGAATGAAAGCTAACATTAAAATATCAACTTGTTTGTAATACAGACAGTAAGTGAAGTACATTAAGAGATTAAGTTCAACATTAATTTTATATGAATTGCAGTGCAATTTAACTACTGTTGTAAGATTTATGCAGAACAAATGAATAGTCCATATTAAAATGATTAATAAATTTATAAAATCTGAGGATGCTAATAACTTCATAATTTATATTAACTATTAATTTAAATTTATGAGTTTCTATTAACTGTTAACAATTAACACATAGAATTATTTATAGAACTTTATTTCTGAAGACTTTTTTTCTTAGTTCAGTTAAGCAACTCTGCATTTTTCTTCTCTTGCCATTTGATATGTCTTAGTTTGAATTATTAATCTAGAAGCCGTATAGTTCATGTTAGTTTATGAAAGCTTAGTTTATCATTTGAATGTCATCAATATAGCTCAATCCTACCTACAGATTGAAAGAACAGACATGAGTTGCCCTTTCCTCCTTTGCCTTTATATATTTCTTGGTTTATTTTGTATTTTTAACAATAGCACTGACATAATATACAGCTTCACAGTGCATTACAGCATTCTCTAAATGGTTTACAGAGTCAGCCTATTGTCCTCAATAATCTGGGTCCTCATTTTATTGACTTTAGAAGGATGGCAGGCTGAGTCAACCTTCAGATGGTCAGGATCGAATTCTTGGCAGTGGGCAGAGTCAGCCTTCAATACTGCATTCTAATCACTGTAGTAGTTGTAGCTAGTACTTAGTTATCTTAATGTTTGAATTAGCAATGCTCGTTTTTCAGCAAGAAGCAGAAACTACATAATTAACACTATTTGCAGCATGTTTTCTCTTGATTTCTCTTGATTTATAAAAAACAGAATATATGTCCTGATGATCTCACTAGTGTGAGAGTTTAATTGACTCTCCTTGATGGTTAACTTGAAGTCCTCAACAAATTCTTTCCCATATACCTTCTAAAGCAAAAATACAGGCTACTTGCTTCTGAATTGGAGGATCATATAGGTTAAATCACAGAATGGATTTAAAATAAGTATAATCATCGTTGGACTCATCAGTAGTTTGCCTAACTAATTTAATTTAATAATCATATAATATGCTGTTATATTAACAGGTTTTAATGCTAAAATTTATGTTTAGAAATAGGTATATTGTATTAAATTGTTTTCTTGGCTTAATTTCTCTAATCTTGATTTTAGCGATGATTTGCTAGAAGATTCAGACAGTGAGGAGCATTCCAGATCAGAATCAGTGACTGGTAGGCACATAATATTTATTATGAAATAGTAATAACATTACTTGCAATTATTTACAATGCTTTTGTCAATAAAGAGTAAGGATTACATACCTTGCAATTAGTCTTAATACTTTGATTTAGAATTAAGAAATAAAGTAACCTGTTTTTTAACATAAGCAGGGCAGAGGGAATGAGTTCAGTGAAAGTGTGGCACATAATTCTTTTTCTTCTGCTCCTCCCTGCAATCTTTTCAACAAAGAAGGGGCAGCTCCCAAATCAAGATCCTTTTTAAGGGCTGTCTGATTAACAATGTCTTCATACTATTCTCTGAGGACAAAATGTATTTGAAACCCTTAAATCTTTTTGGAGGTTGGGGGATAGATCATTTTGACTGCCCCCTATTTTCCTTCAAGGTTGGATCTCTACCACTGATGCTGAAAATATGCATAGGTTTCCTCTTATTTCCGTTTTAGACATTGGATATTTTATCTTTCACTTTAACAGTATAGAAATTATACCTGTTTGTGTGATTATCTTATATTAATACATTATGCAAATGTCTTATACCATATTTTAAATGCATTGCTCTACCTGGTAATTTACTTCTATTCTGTAAATTTTTTAGGTGTCAGACATTCACATGACAAAGCATATTTTTGCCATCCTCAAGCTTAGGCAAGCTACAATTACCTGGTTTGGATAAAATAGAAATATTTGAAGATAACATTAGATGTTGGTTTGCGTGTGTGTGTGTGTATGTGTGTGTCAATAAATTAAATAAATAAATAAAATGTAAAGGTTTACAAAAACATAATTGTACTATGGATAAGATCTGGTTTTGTTTTGTTTTACATTGTATGTTTTATCTTTAAGGACACACATCACAAAAGGAAACCATGGAGGTCAGCCTTGATGTAACTGCTCTCAGCATTCTTCAGCAGCCTGAGAAACTTCAGTGGGAAATAGTTGCAAACGTACTTGAAGACACAGTGAAAGATTTAGAAGAACTTGGGGCAAACCCTTGCCTGACTAACTGTAAAAGTGAAAAGATGAAGGAAAAGCATCTAGAACACCACAACATTCCCTTTCCTTGTTTGTTAGCTGGAGGTTTATTAACATACAAATCGCCTGCTACCTCTCCTGTTAGTAGTAATTCTCAGAGATCACTGGATGATTTAAGCAGGACTCAAGCTGGTAGTATATCAGACCTGGGATCAACTGACAATGAATCCTGTACTAATTCAGAACTGAATTCTCCTCTGGTAAGGAGGACTTCACCTATATTACTGCTTTACAGCATTAAGGAATCTGATGAAAAAGCAGGAAAAATCTTTTCACAGATGAACAATATCATGAGTAAAAGTTTACATGATGATGGTTTTACAGTCCCACAAATCATAGAGATGGAGCTGGATAGCCAGGAGCAATTGCTGTTGCAAGATCCTCCTGTGACATACATTCAGCAGTTTGCAGACGCAACAGCCAGCCTAACTTCTCCGGACTCTGAGAAGTGGAACTCAATGGTTCCCAAACCTGGAACTTTGGTTCAGTGCCTAAGACTGCCAAAGTTTGCAGAGGAGGAGAATTTTTGTGTAGATTCAATCACTCCTTGTGCAGATGGAGTTCATTTATTAATAGGACTGCGGACATGTCCTGTTGAATCCCTGAGTGCAATAAATCAAGTAGAGGCCTTGAATAATTTAAATAAATTAAACTCGGCACTATGTAATAGAAGGAAAGGAGAAATAGAATCTAATCTTACTGTAGTGAATGGTGCAAATATCAGTATGATCCAGCATGACTCACCAGCAGACGTACAGACGCCCTTAATAATCCAGCCAGAACAACGAAGTGCTAGTGGTGGTTATCTAGTGCTTTATAAAATGAACTATGCCACTAGGATTGTGACTCTAGAAGAGGAACCTATAAAAATTCAGCATATCAAAGACCCCCAGGATACCATTACCTCATTGATTTTGCTCCCACCAGACATATTGGATAATAGAGAAGATGACTGTGAGGAACCTACAGAGGAAATACAATTAACTTCTAAGAATGGCAGCGAGAGAGAAAAAAGATCGGAAATCTCTGCTCTTGGGCATCTAGTAATAACCACTCAGGGAGGCTATGTTAAAATATTAGATCTTTCAAACTTTGAAATCCTGGCCAAAGTGGAGCCACCTAAAAAGGAAGGTACTGAAGAATCAGACAAATTTGTCTCAGTAATATACTGCTCAGGCACTGATAGACTCTGTGCATGCACTAGAGGTAAGATTTTCATTTGTTTTTTTTTAAAAAATGCTTCATTTTTTCAGGTTTCTCTGTTTATACCATGGGATGTCAACTAGGAAAGAAAAGTCAAAATGGTAGCCATGACAATCTTATCAAAAATCTGCCCTCTTGTTTGTTTGTCATCCATAACTTCCACACATATATGAGTGGAAAGGCTTCAGTCTCGCAGTCACAGCTATTGTCCTGATCTTTTAAGAGGCTTCTCTTCTTTATGTTTTTATTTAAATTTAAAATATTACCTTGTACTATTATCTATTTCAGAATAAAAACCTAAGTTATTTTATGGGTAAAATTAAGGTGAAAAAATGGTGAAAATAAGAGTTCACTTAATAGTATAGAACAAAATAATAATGGACACACAAGTATCTCTCTCTCACACACACACACACGAGACAAAAATAGTACTGAGATTAAAGATAATTTTTTTCCTGAACTAACCAAGTTTGTAAAAATTTGTTTTGAAATCTTTTTAAGACGTTTACTAATAATACATTGTTGTCTTAGTTTGCACGTACTATTTCCAATACCTTTAAAACTTTCCATTTCTGATCAAAGGTAATGATTTTGTTACCATGATATTTTGTTGTTGTTGTTTTTAAATCTATTACCAGACAATCAGTTTCTGATAAGAAGCAAAATCAAATTTCAATTTTCCACCCAGTAGGGCTTAGATATGTCTAACAACTGCTTTCAGTGCTGGAAATATAACCAAACTCCTACTTTAATTAGTGACTAAAATTTCCTAAATTAAAGAACACTAAATCAAACTTTTAAGCCATGCTCACATATTCAATATTAAGTCCATTCCAAAACATGATTGAGGTTAATAGAGACGCCCAGTGATACTGGTTAAAATGAAGAAGATAAAAACTACTATTGTCATAAGAGTAACACACTTTTAACAAAGAAATCCTGCCTATTTAATTCTTTCATAAAATATTAACTATTAATTTAGCAATATGATTAAAATAAAAATCTGTTTATTTTTATGACAAATTCTTCCCCATAGACCTAAAGGGCATTATTGTCTTTGTATCTGTTTTCATCTGGGTATTTTTTAACATTTTTAAAACAATCTAATCAGCTAAACTGTATGTTTTCCTGGAAATAATAATCTCTGGGTAATAAATAACTGGGCAATAAACAAAACAATAATAGTTTAACCATTAGCTATATTAATTTTATTTTATGAAATATTTACAACTTCTACAAATTTAGATAGAGAGCAGTGGTGTTCATTGAAAAACCCTGAATATTATTTGCATATAACAATAGTTTCCCTTTAAATTCAGCTAGCACATTCCATTAATTTCACAAGTTTGTCTTGTAAACCATGCCAAGGGTTCCAACACCAGATTGGAAATTAAATGTAATAAAGGACACCTTTAATAAATTCCATGTTGTATTAGTTGAGTGAGCTTGTTATTGTGGTTTTTCTATGTCTATGTAAGTCTGTGGTTACAGTATAACATTTGAGTTTGAGAAACCTTAATTGTAGTTTGCTGTTTATTATTTATTATTATGATGATTCAGTTGGTTTTAAACCTGTCTTCACCACCCTGAGGTGTGATTTGGTCTTTACCAAATGTCGTTTTATGAATAATATCCTAGATTTCCTAAAAAAAATTAAGGATGCAGCCAATTCCTCTGAGTGTACATCTAAAATTATTGGAAGATTTAAGATATTTCTAAAAAAAATAGTCTGTTTGCCCGCTATGTGTAAAAAAATGGAAATTAATTCCACTATAATTGGTATGCATTGTTCCCAAGGAATTTTTTATTAGATATTATTTTACTTCATTGTAAATATGTCATTTCAGAAGGCAATGATTTTCCAGATTTTTCTCTGTATTATTTATGTCCAATTGAACTAATTCCATTTTAGTAAAACTGTTGTGTTGCCTATTCTTCCGATGTTGTTTTAGTTTTAAATCAATAATAGTAATTAATGGCTGCAATCGTTATCTGTTATGAAAAAATCATCTGCTAACCTGAAGGAATGAATGTCCAAGGAAATGAACAACAGTTCTTGAGCATCATGAGAACTGACAGTCCAAGTAACAATGAAACTGCTGCCAGTGGTATTCCAAGAACAGCTCATCAAAACTTGACCCTCCATTTTTTAAAGAAAGATCATCCCATTAGGAAATATTACTGTGCCATACAACATACTCAAAACCTGATTTGAAGTAAATCTGTCTTGCCCAAGAAAATACACTCCATTGAAGCACTTCGTCAAAATGAGTTTGTGCGTACATGTGCTTAATTTGGACTGTTGTGGACTTCTATTTAAATTCTCAACTCTTTCTTTTAGGTGGAGAACTTCATTTTCTCCAGATTGGAGGAACTTGTGATGATGTTGATGAAGCTGATATTCTTGTGGATGCATCTCTGTCTAAAGTGACGGAGCAATTAACAGAAGGCACAAAGCCTTTATCTAATCCTTCAAGTCCAGGCATTACAGGTAAGTCTTCAATTTTACATTCATGTTTTCAGAAGGTATATTATTTGATTGAAGAAACACAATACAGTACCATTTTAAAGTCTCATAAAATGAGCAGTATGCTTTTTTTGTTATATTGTGCCTGCCTACTGCAAAAATTCTCATCTGTTTTTGTGCATGTTACTTTTGCAAAAATGTGTTTTCCAAACTAAAATGAATATTGAAACCTGAACCAGAATGTTCATAGATTGTTTTTCCCAGCAGCAGATGGCTAATCAGTTTTATTTCTAAATGCCAACTAGAGACTCTGTAACATAACATGCATGAAAACATGGTGCCATGAAATATGTATGTGTACTTAGTTCTAGTGTAACTGAACCAAAAGACAAATATTTTAAAAAGTGCTGTAGCTTCTTGTGGAAACTACTGATTTTTTTTTGTGATTAAATGTTTTTAAACATCTTTTTATTTTCTAATTACAAAACAGGAGTTGATCTTCTGGTGGACCAGCCATTCTCGCTTGAAACTTTGACATCTTTAGTAGAGCTTACTCGTTTTGAAACGTTGACACCACGATTCTCAGCTACAGTTCCACCATGCTGGGTTGAAGTGCAACAAGAACAGCAACAAAGACGACATCCACAACATTTGCACCAGCAGCATCATGGGGATGCAGCTCAACATACCCGGACTTGGAAATTGCAAACTGATAGGTAAATCATTTTTGAGAGAACATTTGCCTCCCTACTTTATTTAAACATTAAATCTTCTGATATCTTGAGTTATAAATGGAATTTCCTAGTAGAAGTCTTCTTTTATATTTATTATTATTTTAATCCCTGCTTTATTGTTTTTATAAGTAACTCATGCTTGTGAATATACCTAATACTCCTTCCTCCTTCAGTTTTCATCACAACAACAATACTGCGAAGTGAGTTGGATTGAAAGTAGGTCAAAGTCACCCAGTCAGCTTTCATGCCTAAGGCGAGACTAGAACTCTCAGTTTCCTGGTTTCTAGCCTGGTGCGTTAGCCACTAGAATCAACTGGATCTCATTTGTATTATATTACATATAAAAACTGGAAGGCGATGTGTTCTATAACTTGGTTTTAAATCCAAAGTTTCAGGTGGCCTACATCTATATAGAAGAACAATGTCCTAGAGCAGTGATGGCAAACCTTTTGTGGCTCGCGTGCCAAAAGCGGGGGGAGCTTCCCTGAAACCTTCTGAAGGCCCCTGAAGGCTCTGGAGGGCTAAAACCGGCCCTACGAGCAACCCGAAAACATATTCCTGAACTTCTGGTTTGCCCTTAGGGCCTGTTTTTCACGCTTCAGAGGCTTCAGGGAAGCTCCTGAAGCCTCTGGAGGGCGAAAAATGGCCAGCTGACAGGGCAACACTTCACGTGCCTGGACAAATGGCTCCATATGCCACCCGTGGCACGCGTGCCATAGGTTCGCCATCACAGTCCTTGAGGTATACAAACATTTCAAATTTGAACCATTTCAACTCAAAATGTCATGTATCCTAGCATGTTGCTTTTCATTTTAGAAGTGTTCTGAGTTTAAGATACTTTTTTAAGATTTGCAAAATGAGCAGACCATTTTACACTTAAACATGCTGTGTAAAACATTTGAAATTGGGCATTTTTAATCAAAATGAATGCAAATTCAAAATGTTCTAGACATTCCTAAACATATTTCAACTTGAAAATGTTATTGTATCTTACGTTACTGAATTAGATAGACTTTAAAAATTAGGTTCATACTAAAAATAGTGAGAAAGTTGTAAACATTCATATTTTATTATTGTACAGATGAAAATAAATTGGAGCTTTTATCTCATTGAACATTATTTTCATTTTTTTTCTTTGTAGCAACAGCTGGGATGAACATGTCTTTGAACTGGTTTTGCCAAAGGCTTGTATGGTGGGACATGTGGATTTCAAATTTGTTTTGAATTCAAGTATCACAAACATTCCACAGATTCAAGTGACTTTATTGAAAAATAAAGCTCCTGGTTTAGGGAAAGTTAATGGTAAGAAAATAACTGAACAATTTGCCTTCAGTAATATTTATATATTTCAAAATGGCATTATTAAACCATCAGTAGCTTGAACATGTTAAAGCAATGTCAAATGAAATGAAATCCAATGGGTGAACAGTGTCCCATGGTGAAAAGTTCAGAAAGCAGTAGGTATCACTGCATGTCAAAATGAGTTTTATCCTTCAATAAATATTTTTACTTGTTTTAAGAATGAGGAAATGCTATAAATGCTAATTTTGATTTTGATACTTTTTCTTTGCGTTGCAGGAATTCATTTCAGTTCTATTTTTAAACAATCTTTTTTATTTTCATTTTATTAGCATTTTACAGATGATATAATTTGTCTTGATACTATTTAAGTAACCAAGAATATTGTGAAACTTAAGATTGAGGATAACGTGGCAATTCCCATTTCTCAGATTTAACAGTTTGCTAATAATTGCCTCACAAGCCCACTGGCATTGGTGATCATAGAATTAGTAATTAAATCTATTTTAATTTTTATCCTTGCCCTGCTTCATTCTTAGAGCGTAGGTCTTGGTGTACCACTCAAAAGCCAAGACATTCCAAGCACCAATTGTTTCAAGGTTCATGATAGTTTTAAAATATTTAAAAATGTTTCTGTAACACATTCACAACATATTATGTGATAAAATTATGCTCCAAAAGAGATTGTGCTAATTTAAAAAATCTGAAAGTGTTTTTTTCCTATGTATTTGTTCTCCAGAAGCAGCTGTAGATAGACAGATAACTTTTCCTCTATCACCAGCTCATCATGAAATGGAAAGAAATGGAAAAACAGGGTTGGATGATTTGAATGAAGAAATGCAAAACATGGATGTAGAAGAGTCACAGTGTGAGTTTTGCTGAAGTATAACATTCTTTTAAATAGAGTTGCCACATAGAAGCTTGCTAGATAAGTTTTAGAAGGAAGTCTAGTGAACTTTTGCTTCTGGGTTCCATTAGTAGTTTCTTCTAGTGCTTGTCTTTACTGATTCAAAAAGGAATGGTTTTAGGCCCTGGATGTATGTTACATTGTTAGTTGAGATGTTTGTTTGCTAAGATATTCGTTTATTTAATTAATTTTGTTATTTTGTTCTTTGGTTTTAACCCTGTAGTCATCATTTAGACTTACAATTTTGAGAACAGTGGCTGTATAAATTATATAAATCATAATTAAGTAACTAAATAAACTTAGTTTCTCTTATTCTGGGATCCTGTTTATTACTGGTTTTACCAACTAAAATCTGCTTTACCTCATTCATTGAAATATGAATGAATTTATTAGAATGAATTTTATTACTGTATATTCATTCTGATCATCATAGTTGGTAATCAAATACTGGAATTTCAGAAATCCTTCCATAAACAATTCATCCAAGTGCCACTATTTGCCAGAAAGAACCATCAGAAATTACTGTAACTCAGAACATCAAAAGAATGGAAAGGTCTTATTGGTTCCTTGAAAACAATTCAGGAAGGGATTACAGTAGTCAGATTACAAATGCCACCAAATTTTACTTCCTGTTTGATAAGTTGGTAACTTTGAAAAATAATTTTCTCTGACAGACTTGTCCCACTGAAAGGAATGCAAATCCTGATAAATTGCTACATAATCACAAAAAACCAGTGCAACAATAATGAAGTTCTAGAAATAAAATTTGGCACATATTGTCCTGAAGCTTTATATTTCCTTATTATATTGATGCATGAAGAATTGTTGTTACTTAGTGGTATAAAAATTACAATTTGAATGTCTGGTTAGAGGAGGAAATTGATGAAGCTGTCCACTTCATTTAAATGCTAATGTTCCAAGGAGATCTTAGTTTATCCTAATTTTAAAATAAATTAATGAACATTGGTATAAACTGAATGTCTAGCTCTTAAATATAATCATGGATGCATTATAAATTGAATATAAGGCCACGTTGTATGCTAGCATTGGAGACAAAATGTGTTAATTTTGTAGTTGATATAAGAGAAGTAACTTTCTAAAAGCATTAGGCTCATGAATGATAAATTTAAAAGACAAATTTGATCCTTCCATGATTGAACATACTACAATCATGGAAGTACTGGAGACAGTTCTGTTTATAATGAACTATGAAAAGAAAAATAGAAATAAAACTTTTACAAGAAACTTTTCATTTAAATGGATAGATTAAAAAAATAACATTAAATAGCAAAGTGTGTCAAGAGTTGGCTTTTCAAGAATATACCCTACTTTCAATGTTATTCTTTTAAAAGAATTATTTTGTATGTATAAGGTTGCTATGATCTGTGTAATTTTACTTTTTTATACTTTTTTTAAAGGCCTTCGGCTATGTCCCTTTTTAGAGGATCATAAAGAAGATATTTTGTGTGGACCTGTATGGTTGGCTACTGGACTTGACTTATCCGGACATGCTGGAATGTTGACACTCACAAGTCCAAAGCTTGTAAAAGGTAATACTCTTGGCAGAATATTTTGGAGAACAAAATCTAAAATGTGTGTGTGATTTTTTTTTGAAATGATTAGATACAGACCTGATATTTAGAATTGATTCCTGACTTTTAAAATGTGAATATTTTTCTGGTAAAAAGTTGGCCGATAATTGTTTCTATTGTGAGAATTAATTTATTTTCTTTATATCTGTTTTATTCTAGGCATGGCAGGTGGCAAATACCGTTCATTTTTAATCCATGTAAAAGCTGTGAATGACAGAGTAACAGAGGAAATCTGTAATGGAGGAATCTGGCCTGTTTTAAGGATACCATCTCTGAAACCTCAAAATAACAAGGGACATTCACTTGCATCACTTTTAGCAAAAGTTGCAGCAGGCAAGGTATTTAAATGATATATTTTTTGTCCAAAAAAAGGGCATGCATAGCCTTTAGAAGGCTTGTAGAGTGCTCCTGTGGGTGGGTGGGGGCAAAAACAATACAAAATAGCCCATTTTTCATGAAAACAGGCCCCCCAGGGGCACTCTGGAAACCGCCTAAAGGCTATGCACAGCCATTTTTGCAAAGGGGGCAGGGTTTCGGCAGGCCAAAAATGCTGTATTCAGTGTATAAGACACACCCAGATTTTCACCTTTTTTCAAGGGAAAAAGGTGCATCTTATACTCCGAAAAATACAGTATCTGGTGAACTATCCATTAGCAAAACCGTAGAATCAAGTAGTCTTGGAATTGGAAACTACCATGGAAGTCATTTAATCCAAATACTTGCTCAGAGCAACATCCATTAGATTCCATTGACAAATACTATTCAGCCTCTGTTTGAATATCTCTAGAATTTGTTCTATTTCCAGAACCGGTACTTTTAATCCTTTGGCTAAACATATCCAAACACTAAAAGCTGGCTGAGGAATTCTGAGAGTTGAAGTTCACAAGTCTTAAAATTGCCAGGGTTGGAGACTCCTGATTTAAGGGATAGTGGGATAGCTACTTGTCCTGATCTGAACTGTCTGATCTTATTTATGTACTCCAAAATAGAGTTATGCGTAATCAAAATTAACCACTGTTGTAACCTCCACATAGCAATTTTACTGTAATCTAATGAATAATAGAAGTTTCAAACTAACATTCCTGGCTAGTCAGGAAGAGGCTAGGAAATAAATGCAGGAGCTATTGCAGTGTGTTCACAACACACTAACATGCTTAATATGACATACAAATATTATCATTATACTTGTCAGAATCTGATATTCCTGATAATATTCTTAACTGCTGAACCTAGCTTAAAATGGTATGCAAGCCTAACATGTAGGACAGGGGACAATTTTTGATAATATCACTGTATTGTTTTCTAGTCATTTCCCTTTATGTAGTTGATAAAATAAGCAACATACTAATTTCTCTCTCTACGTCTCTCCTTCAATTTTTGATAGTTCTATCTTCATGCTTGCATTATTAAGAACATTATAATGTATAATACGCTTACATATTGAGGAACATAGTAGAACTTGTATATTGATGTTTCAAATTTTTATATAATGCAAGATTTTCAAATTCTGAGAAAATGTGTTTTGGTATTACTTGATAATAATTTAAGTAAATTTCATACCCTGGCAAAATGAAAAATACTTGTATGCATCCAGAGTATGACTTTTCAAATTCATGAATTGTTATTTTTTTTAAAACAGGACAAGTCTTCTAATAAAGCAGAAACCAGTACTTCCTCACGGAAATCTGACAACCTAAGAGGATGTGATTTGCTGCAAGAAGTATCTGTAACAATTAGAAGATTTAAAAAAACATCTATTTCAAAGGAAAGGTTAGTTGGTTATCAGTGAGTATATTTCATAAATACATTTTTAAACACGCATTCAAAAAGAATGTAGGTTAATGCATTATTGATATTATTATATTGAACTGCATTGTATCTCAAACAATAATATATAAGACAGGCTAACTATATTGAATATAAAAATAAAGATTTAATTTTAACTTGTTTAATTTAATTTAGATTTAATTAAAATAATTTAAAAATATATGGCAAATCTTCATTAGAACAAAACTTTTTTCCTCTCAAGTCAGATTTGACAATTATACTTACATGTCCATGCAGTTTTATAGACAACATTTTGAATAGTTTTTTTGCTGGTGCCTTTCTACAGCTGAGACAGAGTGACTGAATCAAAATCACCTAATTTTATGCTTAAAGCAGGACTAAAAATCAGAATGTCCTGCTCCTAGTCCAGCACTTTTAATTACTAAACTGGCTCACTCTACAAGTGGTGCTTGACATGACCAAAATGGAACACAAAATTTCCATTACTAAACAAGGCAGTTAAGTGAATTGTGCCCTGTTTTAGGATATATTTTTGCCAGTAAAGCAAATCATTGCAGTTGTTAATTGAATCATGTGATTGTTAAATGAATCTGGCTTTCCCGCATTGACTTTGCTTGTTGGAATCCAGCTGGAAAAGTTACAAATAGTGATCATGCATGACCCTGAGACATGGCATCTGTCATTAAATACATGCCAGTTGTCAAGTGCCTGAATTTTGGTCACCTGACTATGGGGATGCTGCAATGTTTGTAAGCGTAAAAACCATAAGTCATTTTTTCAATGCTGTTATAATTTTGAAGAGTTACAAAAGGAAAAGTTGTAAGTTGAGGACTAGCTGTATAGTAGAACATTTTGATGAAAACAGAACCTTTAGAAAATTAAGCATTTGTAAAATAGTAAATAGAAAAAGCACACTTAGGATTTTCTACCCTAGCTTCTTTTTCCCGTTGAACTAGAAGACAAACTTAATAACCATAGTCATCTTCAAATTGCAAGTAGTTTTCAACTTATGGCCACAATTGGGATCAGAATTTCAGTTACTAAGCAGTGTGCTCACTTTACTAAGTAAGAATACTAAGTAAAGTGAGATGTCAGTTGCTTAACACATTCAATACCATCATGGTTAGTAAGTGGAGGAAGTGTGGAAGTGCCATGGGGGTGGGGAAGGCTCGATGTAGGCAGGTGAGTTGGGGTGCTGCAATTTGGTGCAAAATCACAGATCCCCCTAGAAGCATCAGCTTCCCCACCCAGCCTAGCAGTGTGTATGACTGCAGGGCTGTAGCAACTCCCACCCACCCATGTAGGGCAGATTTGCAGCCCTCATGCAGTCATAAGTGCAGGTGAGCTGCCAATTTTGATCCTGTGACATCCAGGGACATTGCAAAAGCTGTAACTTTGGGCATGGATCATAAGTTCATTTTCCAGTACAATCATACTTACAATTGCTGAACAAATGGTTGTAAATTGAGCATTACTTGTATCTAATCAAGTGGTTTCAGCACGTTGTTTAAATAACATGGTTTTCTATAACAAGACAAGTTTTGAATTTCAAATCTAAGAGGTAAAAAGCAGTTTCGGGACTTTTTAAAACCATGTTAGAGAGAAACCCGAAGCTTCTTTTCTTCCTTCTTGAAAAACCTTAACATTGCTATAATCAAAAGCAAGAATAGTTTACCCCCAGTTCACTGATTAAGTTCCTTCTTTCTTATTGTATATTATTTCTTTTCTAGAGTTCAGAGGTGTGCTATGTTGCAGTTTTCGGAATTTCATGAAAGACTTCTTAACAGCCTTTGCAAAAAGGCAGAAGATGGAGTTGTGACAGAACATGCTCAAAGTCTTGTATTAGATATCCTGTGTTGGCTAGCAGGAGTTCAATCCAATGGACCAGGGAGGTAAAAATAAATAAATAAATAAAGGGACCCCTTAACAGGTTTCTTACCTTGGTTGGAAGTGTACTCAAAAGTAATGATTAAGATGTAAAGTCTGCTTTTGTTTTTAATGTTTCAGTTCAAGAGAAACAAATGAGAGTTTGTTGTCAAAAACAAGGACGTGTCTCTTCCACATAATTCGAGTATGCTTCTTTGAAGCAGGGCGAAGCATAGCACATAAATGTGCACGATTTCTAGCTCTTTGCATAAGGTAATAATTTAACTTGGTTTTTTTCCAGCTTAAAGTTTTCTTTTATTTGAATATGCTAGCTAACATAATGTAAGATATGTTAACATAGATTATCTTTTATAGAGAAAATTAATATTTTGTAGCTCAATCCTGTGTCTATGTAGGAGCCATTTCCACCAAATTTAGTATTTCTAGACAGATAGAAATTGGATTGCACATTGATTAAGCCCTTTCTCTGCTGAGACCTATGTATGTAAAAACAAAACAAAACACCTGAATAATGTTTGCCAAGGAACAAAATAAAATATTAAAATAAAATTAATTATATATTTTTGTAGTAATGGGAAATTTGAACCAAGTCAACAAGGATTTAGCTCGGTCCTTCTGAAGGCTTTGCTTGGCAATATATCTTATTTACCTGCAGCGGCAACTGGAGGTAAGGTTAAGATTTTTGTTTTTGGAATCAAATTTGATTTCTTCTGATACTTTCTACCTGTTTTTCTTTGTTTGATATTCTTTTCTGTCTTAATACTAATCTTACATTTCACTTACTAGTCAATTCTACTCTTTGTATACGTTAATGTTACAAACATACACCCAGAGTAATATAACCTAGGAATACTGCCTGAATAGGTATCAATGCAAACTTACCACAATCTGTTAAAATTGATTGACGGAATATTTTATTGAATGTCCCAAAGGTGCTTTTTCAGGATGCAACTGGACTTTCTTTTTTCTTTGAAGACATTTCGCTTCTCATTCAAGAAGCTTCTTCATTGACTGGATGGTGGGGAATAGAAGGATTTATATTCCTTGCAGACAGCTGGTTGTTTGCATTCTTTTAGAGAGTCATTGAGACCACTTGGAGGTTTATCTGTGTCCTCAGGGTCACCTGCAAATGGGTGTGGAGCCTTCTGGGCTGCAGGATGTTTTCTGTTTTCTTTCACTATTGAAGACAGGAGCAGGCTGTTGGGGATAAGTCTGTATTGTCTGCATCTCAAACTGAATTGCAAATGGTTCCTGTAGTCTGCAATTGTTCTGGAAATCCGTTCAGACACACCATTCATAGGGTGTTCATCCCAAAGTGCATAGCTAAAAGTCTATGGATATTCTCAGTCGTCCAGGTTATGGTTGTCCCAAAGGTGCTTTTTCAGGAGGCATTGGATTTTCTTTCTTTTTTTCCCTCTGAAGACGTTTCTCTAAAAGAATGCAAATGACCAGCTGTCTGCAAGGAATATAAATCCTTCCATTCCCCACCATCCAATCAGAGCTGAAGAAGCATCTTGGATGAGAAGCGAAATGTCTTCAAAGAAAAAAGAAAGTCCAATTGCCTCCTGAAAAATCACCTTTGGGACAACTATGACCTGGATGACTGATAATCGCCATAGAATTTTATTGAATGGATTTTGTAGGTGTCTGTAAACATATAGTTAAAGATTGCTTTTCTATCTGCTTAAGGCTGAACATCTATATGTGTTCTTTTTAGGTTCTGTGTATTGGTATTTTGTTTTGCTGAACTATGTAAAAGATGAAGATTTAGCTGGCTGCAGTACTACTTGTGCTTCCCTGTTAACTGCAGTCTCTAGACAATTACAGGACCGATTAACACCCATGGAAGCACTCCTTCAAACAAGGTAACAAGGGAAAAACTGCATCACTTTTTATTCATTTAATTGCTAAGATTATCCACTCATCAGCAACTCACCATGGGTGCTTATAACGGATTGTAATGAAATAATATCAGTTAGTTAAGAACAATAATAAAACAACACGGGGGGGGGGGGAGACACAACAATTAAGCAGAATTGTCAGAAGTGGCGTCATCACATAATCAGGGTGAGTTGGGCAGTCTCTAAATTTGCTAAATAAAAATAAATAAAATAATGTACTAGCTCAATGCCTATGTTACAAGCCAGCTATTTAAGGCTTTCTTAAAGGATAGGTCTGGGGTCATAAGGGCCTTGGAAGGAATTGCTGTTTCAAAAGGCAATGCAATGACATAGAAGGTCTATCTCATGGGTATGACATTGTTTCATATACAGAAACTGAAGTATGTGTGCACTGTCAGATCCATACTGGATTGGCACAGATAATTGGAAAGGGCAATCCTGCAAATAACTAGATCTTGTACCACAGGCTTTGTTAATGACAACCAGCATCTTTGCTTATACACCAAAGCCCATTAGTCACTAATAAACTATAGCTTGCAAAGAAGAAGTATTAACATGAGGCATTACATGTATTACATGTACCAAGCAACACCCGTAACTGCTACATTTTGAACTTCTTAAACTCATACTTTTTAGTACTTATTCTTTGGGCTTGAAATAAGTAATATTAGGCATATTGTTTTGTTTTTGCATTGTTTTTAAATAACAATTTGCTGAATATATTTGATGGTAATGTCAGTTTTTTGTTCCTTAAAATGCTAAAAGTTTGACAAAAATATTTAATAGTCTTGTACATTGATATCCTTAAAGCTATAAATATTCGATTGATTTTATTCCATTAACCAAATTCTTCACCTCGCCTAGTATCCTGCATTACATTGTTTTTTCAGGTATGGATTATATAGTTCACCTTTTGATCCGGTGCTCTTTGATTTGGAAATGAGTGGTTCTTCTTGTAAGAATATATATAATAGCAGCATTGGCGTTCAGTCAGATGAAATTGATTTATCTGATGTTCTCTCAGGTAAGCCCATGTATCCACTTGTAACTGTGAGTCAAAGCCTTTTTTATAGTCTATATTGTTTGCTTTTGGCAATAACATGGTTATATAATCTTCATGTTGCAATTTGTCATCGAAGAAAAACAACCTCCTCAAAATAGGCTGAACTATGTTTTCAAGAGTTGCATTGCTACAAGGAAATGGTTATTTTTTTCAGATTAGATTAGCCTTTGAGATAGGTGAGGTGCGTTACAGAATCTGTAAGGACATCTAGAACTCTGTTAGTGCAGGATGTTATAACCAAGTCTTAAAAACTTGGCAGAGGTCCTTTGTCTGTCATCTTATACCCAAGAGAATCCAGGCAAGACAATTTTGAGTTTCTTTAGGAATTCTTCTTGAGGTTTTCTAGGAATATGTATAATTTTTTTATGTGAATAAAAATGTCAGTGTGATAATTTTGAATATTCTGAGATCAGAACAAACAGTTGGTCTGTTTTTAGTGGCATTTTTCTGATCAGAGAAAGCAATTTTAAAATTAATATTTGAAATTTCCCAAGAAAAACAAATTTTGTTTTTTATATCAGAGCAAAAGATTCTAGTTGCTTTGAGTTTGATTCCAATGGAACATTCTGACAGAATTGTTGAGTTTTATCTTGAAACAAAATGCATTCCCTGTTTTGTGCAGCATTCTTAAAAACAGAATAAATGAGGTTAGGACTGTAGGAAAATTGGAGACGATTCTTTCCCCTCCATTTTCAGAGAAAGCTTGAGCTGAATCCCAGTTCATTCTTTAAAAAAAAAATCCCTGAAAAGTTATCTGTTTCTCTCATATGTGTTAATTACATACATAGGGTTTTTTGGGTTGTTGTTTTTTTGGGGGGGGATTGGGCACTTAGTCATTTATCTTTTTCTCTCCCCCCACATTTTACATGCATGATAGCAATAAAAATCAAAAAGTTATTTCTAGTTAATAATATGAGTAAACTGAATTATATTATTTTTTTCCCCAATTCAGGGAATGGAAAAATCAGTAATTGTACAGCAGCCGAAGGTAGTTTTACTTCCCTCACTGGACTTTTAGAAGTTGAACCTCTACACTTTACTTGTGTTTCAACTAGTGATGGAACAAGAATAGAAAGGGACGATGCAAGTACGTTTACTGGTATATATATATTTTATTACTTTTTTCTACGTAAACCAAACTATTAGTAATCTGATATAATCTTTCCAATAAGAAAGTTACAATGAATTTGAGCTATTAATTGTTAAACAAAGGATATCAACACATTGTAATTACTCACATAATTCAAGGTTTAATTTAATGATGAGAAAAATCTGACTGCCTTGGAAACCGATATTTTGATTTCCCTATTTGCACCATGAATGTTGAATCAAAGTTCCATTAAAAATTAGATTGTATGTAACTTTTTTTTTCCTTTTGAGATTAATTTCTTGCTCATTACCCAAAGTGTACTGTTTTCAAGATAATACCATGTTTCCTGCTTGGCCTTTTTTTTGGGAAGGTCTTATTATTTTTGAGGTGCAGGAGATGGCAAGCATGGTCACCTCGTGGCTGCTGCTGTGCTGCAATATTTTCGGGGAGGGCTTATTTTCAGGGGAGGATCTATTTTAGTGCACATGCTCAAAACCCGATTGGGCTTATAATCTAGGGAGGTCTTATTTTGGGGGAAACAGGGTACTTTGTGTCTTGCTTTTCTTCATACGTGTCTTTTTCTTTTGTTCCTTTGTTTCATGCCAGTGAGTACCTTTGGGGTTACACCAGCAGTTGGAGGCCTCTCATCTGGGACAGTAGGGGAAGCCTCGACAGCCCTGAGTTCAGCAGCCCAGGTAGCTTTGCAGTCTCTCTCTCATGCAATGGCCTCAGCCGAGCAGCAGCTCCAGGTGCTTCAAGAGAAACAGCAGCAGCTTTTGAAGCTTCAGCAACAGGTTGGAGGCCATCTCTTTCATGATGTCTCTAAACTTCAAAAGCTGAGAGAATGGTTCCCTTAATTGCAGAAAGTCTCTCTCCTTTGTGAGAGAGAAAGGAAATCAAAAAGAAATCAAGCATAACTATCAAAAAGTACCTCTTTAGTAGCAGGTTAGAATGTAACAAACATTCTGACCTTCAAAGTGCACATGGGCTTTTTATTGGTGCATAAATTTTTTTCTTATATATGTTATTGTTCCATTTTCAAAAAAACCCCACCTTATTTTGGATTATGAAAAAAACTGTGAAAGATGGAAAATGTACTTGGATTTCTTTCAACAGAAACAAATAGGTTGCTATTTGATTAAGAGCCTTAAAAACAGAAACTTCTTTTCATTGCACTTGGGAAAAGATACAGAGTTGTATTCTATTCCTTCTAAAGTGTGTGTGCAGTCCATCTTAACCATTCTAATCTGTGCTAGTCAAGCTCAAAACTTGAGAATCTTCTGTTAGCAAATTTCAGCCTTAACATCTTCAGAAAATCCTTTGCATCCGAAGCAACCTGGATGAAGCATTTAAATTTATATTAATTTTAGGATATCTGTGTTCACTTAGTTCATATGGTGCAATGACATACTTTTGCATTTAACAGATTTTTGTAATACACATTCCTACACTGAGTAGTCCGTTAAAATGGAACTTCCCTGAATATGCAAATTTGTTTTTTTAAAATGTTTTTAATATGAAAGAGCCATCACACATAATATAAGAATTTCAGGATGTATTCACAGTGAACATAATGGGTTCCTAAATGTTTACAAATGTGTGAACTAAGAACTTTGATTACATTTAGATTTAAGCTTTCAGCCTCATTCATTCTTAGATATAATATTCTATTGAATGTAGTTATACTAAATATATTTAAGACAATTGGGCTGCACTGGACAACTTCAGCTTGCATGGTTTATGCAACAGGTTATCTCTAAGAGACAAGTTCAGTAAAAAAAAAATAGGTGAGTCTTGAAGTGTTCTACTTTCATTTCTTGCACTGTTGTTCACTTTTTTGTGCTCCTTTTTGCATTCTTTTGGTAAAAACCTCTGGTGTGTGAAATGAAAGCTGAAGCTATTTGCTTTTTTGTTTGTTTTGTTCATGCTGCTTATTGCTAATGCTTTTAATTGCTACTGCCTTCACGGGCAGCACCAGCCTACAGTACATATGCTGCTTTTATTTCCCCTGCAGAAAGCAAAGCTGGAAGCCAAACTACATCAGACAACAGCAGCAGCTGCTGCAGCAGCATCAGCAGTTGGTCCTGTTCACAACTCTGTGCCTTCCAACTCAGTAGCAGCCCCAGGGTTCTTCATTCATCCGTCGGATGTCATCCCACCCACTCCTAAAACAACCCCCCTGTTCATGACTCCGCCTCTTACACCACCTAATGAGGCAGTTTCTGCTGTTATCAATGCAGAGCTTGCACAGCTTTTTCCGGGTTCAGTCATTGATCCTCCTCCAGTTAACCTTTCTGCACACAACAAAAATGCACACAAGTCCAAAACGGTAACTAAAGAAAAAGAAAAGAAAAAAAAGCTTTCATAAAATTCCAATCTAACGATCATTAATGACAGGAACTATTTTGACTGCTTGGTAATTTGCCTTTTATCTAAGAGTTGAGAGTGTATTTTGACAGCGAGTTTTGTTAAAACATCTTATATAATAGCCCCAAATCTATTAAACCTACATTCCATATAAGGAAGCTAGTGCAAATAGCTTGTAAATGCTTTGAACTTTTCCATTGGTATGCTTAAAAACCAATTCGTATACAATATGAGTGATCAGTTTTTCAACCATGAGTTTTCAGTCTGCTCTTTTTTACTTTTGCACGCGCAGTAGCAAGTGACTAATACCAAAATACAATGTATTTATATATTGATCAGGGTTTTTTTTTTTCAGAATCCACTTGGAACTGGCCTTGCTCTTGCAATATCTCATGCTTCACATTTTCTTCAGCCACCTCCTCATCAGTCTATCATTATAGAGCGAATGCATTCAGGTAAAATAGTAGTTTGTAGGTTAATTCTTTCTAGGTTAATTTGATTTGAATATCTAATATAATAACTAGATTCCAAAACTGCTACAGTGGTACCTTGGTACTCAACTGCTTCAAAACTGATGCATTTTGACACGAAAATGTTGACCCTGGTGCTCATCATTTGTTTGGTACTGGGTGTAATGCAAAAGGAAGTGGGGAATAGCTGTAGAGAGGGCAAACAGGAAGTCAGCCATACACGGAAGGTCACTGACATAAAAAAGGGACAGATAGGAAGTCCTTCCCACCAAAACAAAGAGTCACATTGTAGGTTCCACCACAAAACCGCGGACGACAAAATCGCGGTCGACGAAAGCGCGTATGTGACGTCATCACAGCGCGACGAAAAAGATCGAAAAATGTAAAAATAAAGCGAAAACCTTACCCTAACCCCCCTAAACCTAACCCTTAACCTAACCCTAAACCTAACCCTAAACCTAACCCTTAACCTAACGAAAAACCTAACGCTAACCCTTAACCTAATGCTAAACGTAACGCTAACGCTCTAACCCTAACCCTTAACCTAACCCTAACCCTTAACCTAACGCTTACCTTTATGTGAATCGGCTTGCTGTAATTTAATTTTTATTTCAATTTTTCGATCTTTTTCGTCGCGTTGTGATGACGTCACATACGCAATTTCGTCGACCGTGCTTTTGTGGAACGCGGTTTTGACGGGTCACGACATTGTAAGTCACATGGTTTATTTGGTACTCATCCTCCCGGAATCAATTAAAGACAAGTACTGAGATACCACTGTATAAGTATGACCAAGGCACAAAGGGTGATTTGGGGATTCATATATTTAAATTCCAGTTGGTGTTTTATAGCAAATTGATTTTTCAATTTCCCTCAATTTAAGAAGTTTGTTATGTAGCCTAGAAGTTGCTTTAAAATCCATAGAGCTGTATAATTAAACTCTGTATGCAAGATCAGTATTTCTTTATTTTAACTGAAAATATTTGCACATTAAATGTAGGAGATGTATGTTTAAAAATGAGAAGGGAATTGTGTGAGCCTCTTCCTCACCAATTTTGAAATAATTGTAAAATGATTTAGTAATTCTTCAAATAAGGGGAAGAGGGATTGGGAGTGTAGTCAAGGTTTACATTACATTTATTCCTGGTTCGGGTTCATAGGGTTGATTTTAACACTTCTCTAGCTATAGTTTGAGGGGAACCAAAAGACACAGGGATGTGGGTAGAAAGAACTATTGATATATCAGCCATAAATTCCAGAATAATCTGTATTGGGCCAGCAGTAACTAAACTGTAAATATTTCTTTGTTAAAATTAAATATTTTTGACAATATGGTTTCTGTCTGTTAAATTGTGGGCCATGATTGCCTTTCTGGCAAAGGCTGGCAGAGATCATTCTATTGGTATTTCATCAAGACTATTTCTGTTCAAAGGTGCAAGAAGATTTGTGACATTAGACTTTGGCAGACCCATCTTATTGACAGATGTGTTGATTCCAACTTGCGGGGATTTGGCTTCCTTATCGATTGATATTTGGACACTCGGTGAAGAAGTTGATGGAAGAAGGCTAGTTGTTGCTACAGATATTAGCACCCATTCTCTTATTCTGCACGATTTAATCCCGCCACCAGTTTGCAGATTCATGAAGGTAAAAATTCTTTCAATAAAGATAATATATTCTAATGAATATATACTTCAATATGGTAAATGTTCTTCATGATAAATAATGCTCAGTTTTACAATATATTTCCTATTTTCAAAGAATGAATTGACATGGAAAGGCTGCATTTCTTCTGTTTCAGATTACGGTCATTGGTCGCTATGGAAGTACAAATGCCAGAGCCAAAATTCCTTTAGGATTTTACTATGGACATACATACATTTTGCCTTTAGAGAGTGAGTTGAAGATTATGCACGATCCTTTGCGAGGTGAAGTTGAATCTGCAAACCAGCCAGAAATTGATCAACATTTAGCTATGATGATTGCACTGCAGGAAGATATACAATGCAGGTAAAATGTGTTGTTGTTTCTGTTGTGTTGTGTTGTTTCGTTTATGTTGATGTGTTAGTTAGATAATGCAAGTTGTTGAATGTTAGCAAAGTGTTAGTCCTGTTTAAAATACTGTTATTTAACAGTATAAGTACAAATATTCTTATATCCTGGGATCTTTATTAATAATTTATGTATAATTAAGACATTTTTTCCTTACCTCATTTACAGGTATAATTTAGCTTGCCATAGACTTGAAACACTTCTACAAAGTATTGACCTTCCACCACTGAACAGTGCTAACAATGCTCAGTATTTTTTACGCAAGCCAGATAAGGCAGTGGAGGAAGACAGCCGAGTATTTTCTGCTTATCAGGATTGCATTCAACTCCAGCTTCAGCTGAATTTGGCTCATCATGCTGTACAAAGGCTCAGAGTAGCTCTAGGAGCAAGCAGGAAGATTTTGAAAGAACAGAGTGATCCTAAAGAACTAATTCAGATGTCCTCCACGGAACAGTTGCGCACAATTATCCGATATCTTTTGGATACATTACTTAGTTTACTCCATTCTTCCAACGGTTGGTAGCTCAATTATTTTTATTAATAAAATAACAAACTTGTTAATTGGTCAGTGTTGAAATGATATGTGTTCGTGTCAGTGGGGATTTTGAGGCTTTGTAGAATGTTTCAGATTAAATGAATGAGACAAAGGTTAAGAAAGTAAGACTATAAAGAGTCAAATTAAGGTTAATCTGAAAATTTCAGCAACTGTGTCTCTTAATTTTCTAAATTTACAGGAACTGGAGAATTGCTTTACCTTCAGACTTCCTGTCCACTATTTTGAATATTCACAAAATGTACATCTCAGAGTAGCCTGGTTCTGGTCAGCCTAGTTATTCTTAGTGTTCTCTCCTCCCTGCCTAAGTTCTTGATCTACCACAAAATATAGAAATAAAGATAGGTATCACAGACAGTTGTACTAAAATTAGAATGAAATAAAAGGATGAGATCCAAGGGAGATAACTGATTATTATGGTTCATTTATTCAGTAAGGTACAAAAATTGAATAATATTGGATCACTTCTTTCTTTGAAACTAACTTACATCATATATGTTAACAAATATTGCACAACTCCAATTTTTTTATACAGGTAGCCTTCCACTTACAATCACAATTGAACCCAAAAGTTCCATTGCTAAGCAAGACAGTTAAGTGAATTTTGCCCCATTTTACAGCCTTTCTTATCACAGTTGCTAAGTGAATCACTGCAGCGGTTAAGTTAGTACCTACGGTTGTTAAGTGACTTCCCCATTAACTTTGCTTGTCAAAAGGTCGCAAAGAGTGATCACATGACCACAAAACACTGCAGCTGTCATAAATACATGTCAGTTGCCAATTTCCAAATTTTGGCTGTGTGAAAAATGGTCATGTCATTTTTTTAAGTCCCTTCAACTTCAGTTACTGAACAAATGGTTGTAAGTCAAGGTCTACGTATAAAATTAGACCGTGAAAATTTGTGATAATAGTCATTTCATAGAGAGGATAGGTTTGTAAACCACTCAAAACAAAAATAATGGATTGCATTAAGAACTGATCCATTGCAAGAAATTATTTCAAACTGCCATCATTTTTAATAACATCTTGATATTTAGAATACCTTCCAACTTATGATATATAAATATGTGGGATTTGATGGTGTAGCATCTTTAACTGGGAAATGGCCTAACTTTTATTCACAGACAGGGTTCTTGTTTTTCTTGATAAGTCAGTCAAGATACTCCCATATAATTTGCAGTAGTGCAGAATTAATTAAAATATAAAATAAATATTTTCAGGTGCTATCTAAGCTGTCTTTATTCAGAAATTGGGAAGAAATCTTCACTAGTGAGTCTTTTTCCATTTCAAAGGTTTTTTATTTCTTTTAAAACACAAATATTTCATCATTCGTCAATCATTAAAACATCGAAGTACAATTTTTTTGTATGCCCCTCCCTCCCTCCACCCCCCTACCCCCCTCCTCCTTCCCCCCCCCAACTTCCCAGAACCCGTACACGGTATGGATTTTTAACAAACACAGTCTAAAATCTATTGAGAAAAAAGAAATAAAGAAATTAATGACATTCTACATTGACCTTAGCTTCTTCTTGCTGAACTAACTGTAAACAATTTAAATCATTTCTGATCTTAAGCATAGGCTAACTGGAGTTTCTTGGTCCCGTATTTATTTTGTATATAGTCAATCCATTTTTTTCCAGTCTCGTTTATATCTCTCATTTGAGTGATCTTTAAGATATGCCGATATTTTAGCCATCTCGGCTAAGTTTGTGACTTTCAATGTCCATTCTTGAATTGTAGGCAAGTCTTCCTTCTTCCAGTATTGCGCCACCAACAGTCTTGCTGCCGTTATTAGGTGCAGAATCAAGTTAGTCTCTACCACTGTAAAGTCAGTACATATACCTAGTAAAAATAACTGAGGAGTAAACTTTATCCTTCTTTTAAAGATATTTTGCATAATCCACCATATTTTTATCCAGAATGCCTTAACCTTTTGGCAGGTCCACCATATATGATAATACATAGCATCGAGAGAACCATACCTCCAACATTTAGGCTGTACATTCGAATACATAGAAGCCAACTTTTTAGAATCTAAATGCCATCTATAGAACATTTTGTAAAAAATTTCTCTCAGATTTTGAGCTTGTGTAAATTTCACATTTCTTACCCAGATTCTTTCCCATGTATCCAACATTATTGGTTCTTCAATATTTTGAGCCCATTTTATCATAAAATCTTTAACTAATTCTGTTTCCGAATCCATTTGTATTAATACATTATATATCCTCTTTATATGCATTAAGCTTTGATCTCTTATTTGTTTAAACAAATTATCCTCAACTTGGATAAAACCAATTTTTTGATCTATTTTCCACCTAGTCTGTAATTGCCCATACTGGAGCCATGTTTGAACTACCTTCTCCTCTTTTAATACCTCTAAATATTTTAATTGTAATACCCCCCTTTCCGAGGTAAGAAGCTGTCTGTAAGTAATTCTGTCCTGTTTTTGTGCTATATTCATATTTTCAATTGCGTGTCTAGGAATTGCCCACATGGGTATCTTGTCATTTAATTTATATTGGTATTTTTTCCAGACCCGCAGTAAAGCATTTCTTAAAATATGACTTTTAAAATTCTTATCCAATTTTTTGTTGAATAACAGGTAAGCATGCCAACCATATACCAGATCGTGTCCCTCAATATTCAATATTCTATCATTAGTTAAATGAGTCCAATCACTAATTACAGATAATGCCACTGCATCATAATATAGTTTTAAATTAGGTAGTTTCAAACCTCCTCTCTCACGTACATCTTGCATTATTTTCATCTTTACCCTCGGCTTCTTTCCTGCCCATACAAATTTGTTGATACCCTTCTGCCATTCTAGAAGATTCGCATCTTTTTTAAGTATAGGTAACATTTGGAAAAGAAATAAAAATTTTGGTAAGATGTTCATTTTCACTGCCGCTATCCTACCCAACAAAGATAAGTGCAATTTCTCCCATTTTTTCATCTCTGTCTGTATACTATGCCAAAGTGGTTCATAATTATGCTTATATAATTTCCCATTTGAAGTTAAGATGTTAACTCCAAGATATTTGACTTTTTTAACTACCTCACATCCTATCATCACTCCTAATTCTTCCTTTGGTTTAGTATTCATATTTATAGCTAATATTTTTGTTTTTCCTAAATTTATTTTAAAACCAGACACTTGACCATATTGATTAATCGTATTCATTAAGACCATACTGAATTCCTGCGGTTGTTCCAATATTATGACCAAATCATCCGCAAAACCGCGGACTCTATATTCTTGCTGCCTAATCTTGATCCCTTTTAAACCATCCAAGCCCCGTATTTTATTCAACAATACTTCCAAAGTTATAATAAACAATAATGGGGACAAAGGACAACCCTGTCTTGTACCTTTTCCGATTTGAAAAGAGTCTGTTAAACTTCCATTGACTATGATTTGTGCTGTTTGCTGTTGGTATATTGCTTTAATTGACTGTAAAAAATTATCTCCTATCTGCATTTTTTTCAATATCTTCAACAGAAATTGCCAGTTAACTCGATCAAAGGCCTTCTCAGCATCCAAAAATATAAACGCAGCAGGGATCTGGTTGTTCTTTCCCAAATATTCTAATGCATTAATAATTAATCTGACATTACTTTTCATCTGTCTCCCCTGTATAAAACCTGTTTGGTCCGTGTGTATCAATTGTTGAATAACCAACATTAACCTATTTGCTAATATTTTAGTAAAAATTTTATAATCTACATTCAGTAATGAAATAGGTCTATAATTTTTGGGTTGGGTAGTATCTTAGTTTAGTTTAGTTTAAAGTTTATTTATAGGCCGCCCTTTTCCCTGGGGGGACTCAGGGCGGCTTACAACTCATGGGGAAGGGGATACAAACAGTGACACATAAGAACAATGCATAATTAAAATAGAACACAACATTCATACCATTCGGGTGGGGGTGGATTACAAACTTTAACCCCAGGCCTGACGGGATAGCCAGATTTTGAGGGCTGTGCAGAAGGTCTGGAGGGTGGTGAGGGTACGAATCTCCACGGGGAGATCGTTCCAAAGGGTCGGAGCTACTACCGAGAAGGCTCTCCTCCGCGTAGTTGCCAGTCGACACTGACTGGCAGATGGGACTCGGAGGAGGCCTAATCTATGTGATCTAATTGGTCGCGAGGAGGTAATTGGCAGGAGGCGGTCTCTCAAGTATCCAGACCCACTACCATGAAGGGCTTTATGGGTGGTAACTAGCACCTTGAAGCGCACCCGGAGATCGACAGGTAGCCAGCGCAGCTCGTGGAGGATAGGTGTTATGTGGGTGAACCGAGGTGCACCCACAATCGCTCGCGCGGCCGCATTCTGAACTAGCTGAAGTCGCCGGATGCTCTTCAAGGGCAGCCCCATGTAGAGCACGTTGCAGTATTCCAGCCTAGAGGTCACAAGGGCACGAGTGACTGTTGTGAGAGCCTCCTGGTTCAGGTAGGGTCGCAACTGGTGCACCAGGCGAACCTGGCCAAATGCCCCCCTGGTCACAGCTGACAAATGGTGGTCAAATGTCAGCTGTGGGTCCAGGAGGACTCCCAAGTTGCGAACCCTGTCTGAGGGGTGTAGTGTTTGACCCCCCAGCCTGAGTGATGGAACACTTGCCAAATTAGTGGGAGGGAAACACAACAGCCACTCGGTCTTATCCGAGTTGAGCACAAGCTTGTTAGCCCTCATCCAGTCCCTAACAGCCTCAAGGCCCCGGTTCATCACGTCCACCGCTTCATTGAGTTGGCACGGGGCGGACAGATACAACTGGGTATCGTCCGCATATTGATGGTATCTTATCCCGTGCCGCCGAATGATCTCGCACAGCGGTTTCATGTAGATGTTGAAAAGTAGGGGGGATAAGACCGAACCCTGAGGCACCCCATATGTTAGGGGCCTTGGGGTCGATCTCTGCCCTCCAACTAACACCGACCGACCTGTCCGACAGGTAGGAGGAGGACCACTGCAAAACAGTGCCTCCCACCCCCACCTCCCGCAGTCGTCGCAGAAGGATAGCATGGTCGAAAGCCGCTGAGAGGTCAAGGAGAACCAGAATGGAGGCGTGGCCTCCGTCCCTGGCTCTCCAGAGGTCATCGGTCAATGTGACCAAAGCGGTTTCTGTGCTGTAACCAGGCCTGAAGCCGGACTGGAATGGGTCGAGATAACTAGCTTCCTCCAAGGACCGCTGGAGCTGGGAGGCCACCACCTTCTCAACAACCTTCCCCACAAAGGGAGACTATAAATCTTGATCTTCTTTGGGTATCAAAGATATAAACGCTGTCTTCCAAGATGGAGGCACTTTACCTTCCATTTGAATCATATTAAATAATTCTCTAAGAGGTTCTACCATTTCTAACTGTAAGTTTTAATAGTAAACCACTGTCAAACCATCTGTACCTGGTGCTTTCCCTAACTTTAATTGCTTAATTACCTGCAAGATTTCCCCCGAGGTTATTGGTTGATTCAATTTTTGCCTGTGCTCTTCTCTAACTGAAGGTATTTTCTCTTTATCTAAATATTTGTCTATATCTAAACCATTAATTTTATCCCCTTTATACAGTTCTGTAAAAAATTCCCGAAATGCCTTTTGAATCTCTTCCTGTTGAAAGACCTCCTTCCCTCTGTAAATCAGTTTAGATATATTTCGAGTTTTCTTTTTTTTCCTAATCTGATAAGCTAACCACCTGCCAGGTTTGTTTGCATTACAAAAGGTATTGTGTTTTGCATATAATAAATTAGTGGCTACCTGGTCAGGGATCAACATGTCAAATTGAGATTTTAATATGTTAATAGCTTCCTTAACCTTTGTATCGCCTGGGTTCATTGTTAACTCCAACTCTTTTCTCTTAATTTCCTCTTCCAGTTCTGTTCGTTTTAACCCTTGTTTATTTCTATGTGTTTTATTTATATTCATCAGCACTCCTCTCATATACGCTTTGCTTGCATCCCATACAAATTCCATAGTTGTACCCTTATTCATATTCAAAACAAAATATTCAGATAGCAATTTTTTACAATCATTAATATACTTTTCATATCTAAATAAGTTTTCATTCAATCTCCAAGACCTTCTTGCCTGCACTACCCTTCCCAACTCCATCCAAACTGGGTTATGGTCCGAAAGGACCCTAGCTGCAATCTTTGTCTTCTTGACCCTAGAAAGCAAATCATTAGTGGTTAGTATAAAATCAATCCTTGTAAAGGATTGATGCCTGTCAAAGAAGAAAGTGAAGTCATATTCCTCTGCATTTTTTTCTCGCCAAATATCTCTCAATTCAAAGTCATCCATGATGTCAAAGAAAGGTTTGGGTAACTTTGCTCGCATCTTAGTATTTAGGCAGGAAGTCTTCTTATCTCTCTTAGTGTCTATCACTCCATTCCAATCACCCAATAGTATACAGGAACTATAGTCCCACTGTACTAATTTAGCATGAAGATTTCTATAGAATCTATCTTGCTGTTGATTGGGGGCATAAATTCCCAAAAGTAATGTCTTTTTCCCTTCTAGGATTAGGTCTAAAGCAATATATCTTCCGAAGGGATCTGCTTCTATTAATTCAGCTTTCATATCTTTTCTTAAGTATACAACTATACCATTTTTCTTTTCCATAGCGGAAGCTACAAAATGTTGACCAAGTTTTGAGTTAATCAAATATTTTTGATCAGTTGATTTGATATGAGTTTCTTGCAAACAAATTACATCATTCTTAAACTGTTTGAGATAGTGAAATATTTTCTTTCTCTTCTGTGGAGAATTCAGTCCATTGACATTCCATGTTAAAATCTTAGTTGTCATCTTTGGTTGGCTGAAGCATTTTTAGAGCTTCCTGCATGGCCTGTTTAATCTTAGGCCTAGCTCCTCCCACTGCTTCCAGACTTGTTATTGTAGTTCCTTGATCGATGGCCGGTGATTGTTGATATTGTTGCTTTTTAGCTTGTTTCTCCATTCGTCTAGTAATCATGCGGCTAGGTCTTTGTTCCATAACACCTTGTGCTTCTAGAAGAGAGAGATGCTCCATCTTATCTGGTGGTTGTGTAGTTTGCTGTCTATCCTGTCCTTCTTGTGGTCTTTCTCCAGGTCCAGATGGTGCAGGGTATCCAGCCTTCAATATATTATAATAAAAATCTCGGGCTTTCCATACAGAGTTGAGGCGATATCTTTGCCTATCAAATGTAAATATAATGCCAAATGGTGCATCCCATCTATACTGTATCTGACGATTTCTGAGTTCTTCGACCAAAAAAGCGTAGTCTCTCCTGGCTCTTAACATTTGAGGTGGTATCTCTTTCAAAACAATCAGGTCTTGACCGCCAATTTGAAGCTTAGTGTTATAAGACGCTTGTAGTACCATATTTCTAAGCTCTCTTGTAGTGAAGTATATAACGATGTCTCGAGGAAGCTGCTTCTGCTTTGCCAGCCAAGAGTTAACGCGATAAGCTTTGTCGATTTGCCAGTCAAGGTTGGTCCCTGGTCTTCCCATCAGGCGGTCAAAAGCTTCTGATAGGATCTGTTTCAGGTTCTCCTGTTTCTCCTCACGCAGCCCCCTTACTCTTAATGCAAACTCCATTTGTCGATACTGTATCATAATAATTTCTTTTTCAGCATTTTCCACTTTTTGTTCCACCACCTCTGTTTTCAATGTCAAGTTGGTATTGGCGTCATTAAGATCCTCTAGACTATCTTCAATTCCAGAAACATGTTCTGTCAATACAGTTACAAGTCTCAGCATTTCTTCTTTAATTTTAACAACCCTGGCATCAATTTTCTCATACAACTCCTGTTTAAGTCCTTTTATTTCACTTTTGATTTCTTCTTTCATTTCTTTTATTTCCTCTTTTCTCTCCTGCTTTATCACCTCTCTATGATCTCTAAGCTTATCTTCCATTTTAATTGTCTGTGCATTAAGAGCCACGCTTAGTTCGCTCAGGAAAAATTCTTTCATTAACACATCCCCAGCAGGGGGCGTAGGAAGCGGAGGCTGCAGCCTTGTGCCTGGCACTGAGGATGTGCCCCTGGGGTTGAACCTAGTGAGTCGAAGGAGATCTAATTTACAGGGATAAGTGTGTGTGTGAGATAAGGGAGGGAGAGAGAGAAAGAGAGAGATCTTGTTGTGTAAAATCAGCTTCTGTATTTTTTAGAAGTATCCATGTGTTCTGGTTTTTTTAGTGATTCGCCTTTTTGTACAAATAGAAGACAAAAGGCTTCTAAATCTTCTAAATTAAAAGACTGATGGCATTTTAAACTTTTTATTATATTGTAAATCACTCAAAGTTGCTGTATTATGCAATGGGCAACATAGAAATTCAATTAATTAATTCAAGAGAAACCTGTGAGACTGCTAGCAATATTGTCACTGCTGAGATAATGTCTTAAACAAACCTGTGTAATCTATATTCACTTCTAGAATCATGATCAACTAAGCATAGGATGGTTTTTTTGCAATCTAACATTCTTCATTTCTTTTTCTAAGGGCACTCTGTTCCTGTGGTTTTACAAAGTACATTTAATGCTCAAGCCTGTGAAGAATTATTCAAGCACTTATGTATTAGTGGGACTCCCAAAATACGTTTGCACACAGGGCTTTTACTCGTTCAGCTGTGTGGAGGTGAAAGATGGTGGGGGCAGTTTCTCTCAAATGTCCTGCAGGAATTGTATAATTCAGAGCAACTTCTTATTTTTCCACAAGACAGGTAATTTTCACATTATTTTTAATATATCATCAAGCAGCATCCAGTCTATATATTATTGAAATATAGAAAGATAAGCAAGAGGGGGAAAGCCTTATAATAATTATAACAATTTGCAGTTATAAATGAAAGCCATCATCATCATAATTAAGTCTGTCTGTAATTGGTTGAAATGTATTCTATTCATATTAGGATCTGCATGTTGATATACATAGTCTATAACGTACCTGCAAAAATAATATGACATCTGTATATTTAATGCTATCAGTATGACTTAGTTCTTTATGCCTGAAGAACAAAAGAGAAATAAATGATATATTCCCTAGGATCAGCTTTTTTTCCTCTCTTAGAATTATTGCTACTTATTAAAGAAGCCAGGAATATTTTTAAAATTCTTACTTTTTATATTTAGGGTCTTCATGTTGCTTTCTTGCATTGGTCAAAGATCACTCAGCAACACTGGTGTCTTAGAAAGTTTGTTGAATCTCTTGGATAATCTCTTGTCTCCTCTTCAGCCTCAATTACCTATCCACAGATGTTCAGAAGGTACCAAACGTTTCTAAAATAATATTAGATTTTTTAAAAAGTCTGTTCAACATTGTTAGTGTAACTGTTTTGTAAAATACAATCCAGATCACAATTAGATGGAAACAGACAGATAACAGAAAACCTTGATTTTTGGCTACCATCTATTGATTGTCTGTTATGAGCTGGGCTTTTTTTAAGCCCATGTACAGGAGCTTTAGAAGAAAAGATGAACTAAAAAATTCACAGACAACCATTGCACACTAATTTGACTGAAACTAATTTCAAAGCATTCATTTTAGGTATTAAAATTTATTCCCCAATAGCTGAACAAATAATTTCTTCACATGGTTATCAAAGTTTAATCACTCTTTTTTTTTTTTTGCTTTTCTATGTGAGGAGAAAAGAGATATGTAAACTATTTTGAAATTCTGGAAAAAAAATATGTTAGTATATTTTGTCTTAATAATTGCCTAAACAAATTCTCTTATTTTGAAGGAGTTCTGGATATCCCAATGATTAGCTGGGTTGTAATGTTGGTATCTAGACTCTTAGACTATGTGGCAACAGTGGAAGATGAAGCAGCTACATCTAAGAAGCCTTTGAATGGAAAAGAGAGAGAAAGATTCTTGACAGGTGTAGTATATACTACTTAAGATGGTAAAATCTATTAATGAGCATATAGTGCCTGAAAAAGGGCAGTTATGTTTGCATAGAATAGTAACCTACCATTTTTGATAAATCTTATTATAAACAGCTATGAACTTGTTTGTCAGGCGTGAAAGATCAAGTCCATATGTAAAGGTCCAATTAAACTGACTAATTGTTAATCATGCCTTTGCACAGGAATCTTTTCAACTAATGGTTAGCACCTGCCTGGGGTTAGATAATAGAATTGGGGGAGGGGGGGATAGACTTACTTTGCTTGTAACTATATAGGAATTCTAGACTGATCCCACTTTTAACTCCACCCCCAGGCTCTGCCACTCCTTTTACAATCTTTTTACTCCACCCAATCATTGTCACTGCTAATCTAACCATTGACACCTTAGAATATTACTAGAATTGAAGATCCTGCGCTGTTGTTCCAAAACAAAATAATCTTAATTTTCCATTTTAGAGAGAACCAGTATCCCAATCTCAGATACTGAATTAAGCATTCTGCTGATTAGCTATTTGATTAGTTCAATACTTACAATGGCAAGTAGAAATAAAGGGGTGGGGAAGGTTGTGTGTGCTGGACATCCTTGCTCCCCAGTCTAGGAGCACTGTCATTGTGTTGGAAAAATTATTCATTTCACAAATTTCCAGAGTACCATTTGTTCAGCAATATGGTAACTTTAAACAGTTGTTGAAAGAATGTCTATTAAAATGAGTACCTGTAATAACCAACATTTTGCATTGCACTCAGAAACCAACTGGTAACCAGTTCGGTTAACATAGCAAGGGCTTCATGTAGACTTAGTGAGGTTTGACTGTCACTGCTTGGGCTACCGCATTCTGAATCTATCGTTTTTTCAAGGATAGCCCATGTTGAAAGCATTATTGTATTCCAACCACAAGGTAAGCAAGGCTTGACTGTGAGGAAAGTCTATCAATCCAGAAATGAGCATAACTGTTGCAGAAGCTGGATTTATAGTAATGCCACAGGTAGTACCAGCAGAAGCTGGAGAATCTAGGAAGAGCCTTAAATTACACAGCTCTTCACTGGCCAGTGCAATCCCATTCAGGACCAAAATTAGAACTCTCCAGAGCTAGGAAAACCAAGCATTTAAAGCCACACCATCTTGCTGGGGTTGAACCTGAACCTGTTTCTCTCAGGTCAGACCCAATCAGCCTCTAGTCCAGCAACAAATTTTAAAATCATCACTTGATCTTGTTCTTCTGTTTCTAAAATCAGAATGCCAAATACTTGCAAGAGTAAACATTCTAAATAATAGTTTTTAGTCACACCCTTCTAATCAGTTCTTTGGAATTTACAAATAAAGTTAACTTGTTCCATAATATTTCCAGTGCTAGTTAACAGTTAGACAGAAGTAGGCATAAAGTTTGGTGGAACTTGTCTATTCACAGAATGACTGCCAAGATAAATGGCCACTCAAAAAGCACTGAGTTACTGTAACACAGCCTGAGGATTTTTCCCACCAGCTGCTATTTTCTCAGGTTGCCCTTTACCATTTTAGCTTAGCTTTACTATTATTTTTTCCCATGGCCACATTTCCAGTATCTCCCCATTTCCAAAGAAAGCCCTGAGCATCAATCACCTACTTTCATTTTCTTAGATTATCTATAGATCTGTGTCATATTTGGAATTATTCCTATAAGAATATTACAATCCAGCATCATTTCTGTCCATCTATCAATTTATTAACTGTTCATCTGTTTAAAAAATGCTTTAATAATCAGACAGGGCAGGAAATGTGCAGTATGCCAAGGGACATATCTGCAAACATATACATTCCCTTTTGGATTAAGTCATTTGGAAAAACATAGGGATGGGCAGCACTTTATGCCCAGAGCTGAAAAGGTGATACAAAGTAGCAATGTGTGTATGCACATGTACATTACTTTTAAAAAAAGGTACTTCTTTTCCTGGGGTAAAACAGTAACTATGCAACCCAAGTAAAGTGCATATTTAAGTTAAGGAGCTATTAACCCATACATACCCATGTCCAGTCCACTTTTTTCTTTTCTTTTTCTTTTCTTTATTATTTAGGATAGAACTCCTTCCCACTTGACTAAATAAGTATGAATAAGGGCTGGGAGAGTCTTTTGGTTTGGGATTTTGTTCACTAGTATTTGCTTATAATTTGGTATTATAGAAAACAATTGAATCCCATTTATTTACCTATTTGAATCATTAGCCTGATTTTCATTAAAATGAATACCAGAGTGGAGTGCAATAAAACTGCAATCATCGAGAGTGATAAAAGCAAAAACCATATAACAGCATGAGCCACACATGAAATAACATAGCAGCCCAAGTTTAAGTTGAAGTCTGGGTTAGTAGGCTTTTAGTTGACATAAATGCTAGCTGCTGTTTTCTCCCTTCCCCTCCCGTACACATTTCAAAAAATTCTGGAATTGTATCGTACGCTTTGTAGTAACAGATCTGTGGTCCTCAGATTCTGGGATAGTTTCCAAAGGTTTGATTAAGAGATACAAACTTTTAGTTAAGCTTAATTTTAAGATATACAGACTATAAAGTAATTGAATACATGCTTAGTAAAAAGAAATATTTTGGGATTTTAATTGTTGCAAAGGAATATTCTAAGGTCCACTCAGTTTCAAGCTGACCTGAGGTTTTACAGCCAGTGTCAATCAAACAGTTCCTGTTCAGTTGCCTGCGAGATGCCATGATGTACAGGTTGTCCTCGACTCAACAACCAGAATTGAGCCCAATGTTTCAGTTGCCAAGTGAATTTTACCCCATTTTATGACCTTTCTTCCCACAGTTAAGTGAGTCACTGCAGTTGTTAATGTAGTAATACGGTTGTTAAGTAAATCTGGCTTTCCTATTGAATTTGCTTGTCAGAAGGTCACAAGAAAGTGATCACTTGACCACGGAACACTGGACCGGTTATAAATATACGCTGATTGCCAAGCATTTTGAGTTTTAATCATATGACCATGGAGATGTTGCAGAGGTCCTAAGTCTGAAAAAACAGCCATAAGTCACTTTTTTCAATGCCATTGTCCCTTTGAACGCTCACTAAATGAAGTCGAGGACTACCTGTACACACTACAAAACAATTCACATCAGCTCTGAAAATGCTGATGGATCGGGATCCATCAGGATAATATAAGATGAGGTCAAGGCCATTCAGCCTGAAAGCTTATCACAGGCTGATATACACAGATTTATTGCATAGGACTTCCTTTCTCATCTGATTTTCTTGTGCAACATTTAATGTCTTTTCTACTTTCCTTTTTAAAAAATTTACCTGTTTGTTTGTTTGTTTGATCATTCAGTTAACATTTCATTTTTAAAAAGTCCTGTTTTGAAAGATGTAAACTAGCTGTTTCTAAATACCGTCTCTGGTCCTTTTAATGAAGCTAAATCAGCTGTTTTCTCAGCATCCATAACAATAACAATCAATGTTTGTACCCTTTAACAAACTAACACTTTTTTCTTTTTTTCAAGATAACATGATTCTGTGTGTATATGTGGTCTGTGTGTAAAACATTGACTACCAAATTTGAAATATCATTTTGTTTTGCTTTTCAGGCAATCAGTGGAGTTTCATTAATAATAATTTACATACACAGAGCCTCAATAGATCTTCAAAAGGCAACAGTAGCTTAGATAGGTTATATTCCAGAAAGATCAGGAAACAGCTTGTTCATCACAAACAGGTAACTTCTAGCTCATATTAATGATTTTCTCTTTCTTCTAAATTATAGGAGGATATTATGCATTTGAGATGCCATTCATGTTTTATATTCAGAGCAACATTTTATAAGTTAGGTAGCATGTAGCTGGAATGCACTGAAGCAAGTTAAAGAAAATTCCAGTTGCCTGACTTTCCCACAGCAACCATGAACCTAACTGAAAGTGTGACTGATACTGACAATATTGACAATATAATAATTGCAGACAAGGGATCTAAGGAAATCCTATGCGTGCCCTGCAGGGTAGAATAAGAGATTTCCACCATCTTGGTAGAAGAAGAGTTTTCACATAAGTCTAAAACTTTGAAGGGAAAAATGTGAGAAACCACTGTTCTATTTAACTTGTTCATTATACAACGTTTGGAAAACTTGACAATGAGGACAAACACTTGACAAATATCTGCTCCTATATATAGTATTTGAAGCCTCACCAGTTTCTGCAACCTTAAATCTGTTACTGAAACTGGCTTTGTAATTCAGGTCTGTTGGCAGTCTGTTAAAGTTTTATAAATATAAAAACTAAATTTAAAAAAAAAAACTTTAACTTGACCATCCTATGAAAGTGCATATCTATTTTGCATTTTATTATATACATTTTTATATACTGTTAACATTTTCTTTTAGCAACTTAACTTATTAAAAGCAAAACAGAAGGCTTTGGTGGAACAGATGGAAAAAGAAAAAATACAAAGCAACAAAGGATCATCCTATAAACTTTTAGTAGAACAGGCAAAACTAAAGCAGGCCACGTCAAAGGTATGATGTTCTGCAATTATATTTATTGTCTCGTGCAGAAATATCTTTTTCTGCAAATTCAAATATGTTTTGGGTTCATTTTTTCCACATATGATTTTATTATGCCGCTTAAGGCCTAACTCGTTTATTCAGCTACCTGCTATATCTCTGGTTTTAGAACTAATCAATTCTAACAGAGATACCTGTTGATATGTATGTAAATGTACATATATTTTATATAAGCTGCTTTCTAAATAATGCTGTGGGTTATTCACATCAAGACAGTTCCTTATAATAAAAATTTAAGATTAAATTAGAATATTTCAACAATTCTCCAACTGTGCCCTTTTTGAGTCATCAGAAGAGGTACATGAGCTGTATCCAGATAATTATGCTACTAGTTAAGGAAAAAGGAAGTTGGATTTGTCTTTTTAAAACAACTCCCCTTCACTATCCATTCTTTTATTATATGGTATAGGATGCTCTTCAAATAAAATGGTGTATTAATTAAGCACTTTTTGGTCAACAGAATTGTCTGAAATAGTTTTGGCTATCAGTTTTAATTATTTCTTTTAGGAATATTTGTTTATTTATTAAATTTATTTACCACCCGTCTTAGAGTTAGAGTCACATTGTACAAAGTGTTGAGAAATCCTCACTTGAAGACCAATAATCATACCATTATGGTTGTGTTTTCACATCATCTAATCTAGAAACCATTGTATGTTCCAACTACTATTCCTTACTGTTAAGACATTAAGTTTATCCAGTGTCTTATCAAAAGGTTTCAGTGTGATAATAGTTGAATGTAATCAGTTAATAGTTTATGTAATCAGTTAATTTGTTTCTTACAAGAATTATAAATTTGAGAACAACAAATGTTATTCATGCTGTGATTTAGGAAATAAACGTATGTATGTTTAGTTAAATAGACATGTATTTATTTGGACTAATTGCATAATATTGTAATATAAGGCTTACAATAGATAACTCAATGTTGCTTATATAAGGTAACTCAATGTTTTCTTATTTCTTTTTGATTGAAATACTGTGTTATTGATACTAGTGATTTATGTGGGAGGGGGTTTCTTTATTTGTTTGTGAAATTATCGACTCATGATTCAATGAATAATTGAATAATGACAAATGTGTTTGTGTTTATGATTTATGTAGCACTTTAAGGATTTGATACGCTTACGACGGACTGCAGAGTGGCCCCGTTCTACGTTAGACACTGAAGTATCAACTGCAAAAGAAACTCCAGAAATTGAGCCACTTCCATTTACATTGGCACATGAGCGTTGTATCTCAGTAGTGCAGAAATTGGCCCTCTTTCTGTTGTCCATGGATTTTACTTGTCATGCAGATTTGCTGTTATTTGTCTGCAAGGTATGTATTATGCAATACAGTTAATAGAAATAAACCTGATCAAAACTTGAAACTTGCATTTTAGTACACTAGGCTGGATCAGCAGCTCTCACAAAATTCTTTCCGAATAATTATTTGTCATGCAAAAGTATGATGACTTCAGCCCCTTGAGGGAGAAATAATAAAATAGCATGATTTGAGAGGATAAAAAATTTAAAACTTGCACTGTTGTTCTGATCCCAAGGAATTTTGCTCTGGTAGAATTACATTTCAATAAGTAAGTTTCCATAAGAGAAGGAAGCTGGTTGTTGGGCTTTAAATATAATTCCATCAATACGATGTACCTTTTCCTAGCTGTTGTTTATATAAAATCATCTATGTTTTTTCTCAATCCATCTGTGGTGAAGCAAAAGCTGTGGATTGTATCAACTAGCAGTGTTGCTTTACATGAACCTTTAATTTATGCTAACTAGAGCACCTAAATTTTGCTTCTTTTCCTCTCTTGACTTAAGACGTTGCCTCTGAAAAATGTTGTCATTGTGTTCCTGATAACTGGCAAAAATCTGAATCATCACAGCATAGGTAGTGGTTGGAAATAAACCAAAATTTTATTGGGAGTTTTTGAAAGTGTTGTTCACTTAGATAGAAACACTGTTGGTTACAGTACAATAACTTTAGTAATTCATATTTTCTTATAGTTTTCAACTTTGCAATTTCTAAGGTAAAATTAAAAATAAAGAAATTAGAAATGGGAGGGACTCTATGAGAAGAACTTCCCCAAGCTACAGATGGAAGGCATCAAACTAAAGTTACATATGCTCTCAAACCAGAAGGATTATCTTATTTCTTCTTTTGATTTATTAATACTTCTGATATTATTCTAAATTCCTTTACCATTATTTATAAATATAAATGTAAATGACAGTTGCTAAATATTCAAATCTTTATTTTGTAGAAGTGTTGTGTTCTCCATAGATATGAAACAGGTTGTGGCAAAGAGAATTTTGTCTACTGTTTTTTTTCCCCCAGGTTCTTGCTAGAATTGCAAATGCAACAAGGCCTACAATTCATTTGTGTGAAATTGTGAATGAAGCTCAGTTAGAAAGGCTACTACTGCTTCTGGTTGGAACAGACTTTAACAGAGGTGATATCTCTTGGGGAGGAGCGTGGGCTCAGTATTCTCTGACATGTATGCTGCAAGATATTCTAGCAGGTTTGTTAAAAATTATATTTTATCTATGGAAAATGCTTTGTTTACCTGCGGTGGGGAACAGTGAAGGAGAATTAGTCTTGAGCCATATTAAAGTCAACAAAAGAAAGATAAAATACAGGAACTAATTCCAGGACAAAATAGATTTAAAAATGCAACAATAAAATATGTATGTGGTAAATAGAGAAAAAAATATTTTGTCGGTATATGATATCCCAATTTGTTTGGTATAACAGGTTCTTAGCTGAACTTCCTTCTCTATACGCCATTTTATAATACGGTAGGTGAGGGAAGCACCCATTTTTAGCACCTCAAATCCTGCTCTATAATAGGCCCTTTATAAGAATTGCATCAAATTCATAGGCAGATATTTTTCATATTGGAAAATGGTTTCGTTCTTAGCCAATCATATTAAGGCCTTTTTTTGCCAATAACGCCATGTTTTCTTGGGTACTGCTATTCAGGACTCTGTTTGAAAATTTCCTTTGCCTGGGAGAGTAAATATTGGTTGGAAAACCCATGCTATGAAACAACTTTAGTAATTCAGCTTATGCAGGAGATGAGCTGAGATGTACTTAAACTGTTCCGCTAAACATATTTTGGGTAGTCTGTCAGGGCCTATTGAATGGATCCTGTGCCAAAAGGTTAAAAACTATTTTAACTAATTATTGAATGACTGTATGGAGTGAAAACCTGCTTCTGTTCTGACCGCTGAAGCTTATATGTACTTGTCAATTCCCAGTATGATTTTTTTAAAAATGGATCTGAACTTATTCCAATGAGGAAGCTTTTATAAGGCCCCACAATTCCACACCATGTCTCAGCATTGGGACTATTTTTTGCTCTAAATACTTTCATTGAGGGAGGGGGCAAGGTACCTGGGTAATTATATTTAGATTATATAATCTTTTGGTACATGTGTCAGTCTCCATCAGGCTTCTTTTAAAATTGATACCCAACTTTGACTATGCGGGTAACTCTTCCTTGTACCATTCAGGAGAACTGTTGGCTCCAGTAGCTGCTGAAGCCATGGAGGAGGCTGCAGTAGGAGAGGAGGCAGGAACTTCAACTGGGGACTCAGATGATGCTCTTCAGCAATCTGCAGCTCAGTTAGTGGAAACTATTGATGAGCCTTTATCACATGACATTACAGGTAAATCAATATAACCTGCATAATGGCATTGAATTGTTTAAAACTGTTCTGGTTTTTTTGCTTTGGCAATTCTGCTAAACATTCTTGGATTCCAGTAGTTGTTTGGAAAGTATACAGTTGTGCTGGTGTCAAATAGTACTGAGCACCTTTAGTACTCAGCACCTAAAAAGCCACACACATAACCAGGCAGCATATAAACACCACCCACAAAATAGCCCAAACAGTCTGCTAGAGAGAAGTTCCTCTGAAAGCTCAGAAAAATAAATCCCTGGTCCCGATGACCAACTCCAGATTGGATCTTGCAACATTATTCTGGGACATACATATTTGCCTTCTAAGCTTGCTTGTTTTCTTGCAGACGTTTTGTTAACCTAACTAGGTAACATCATCAGTGCTAGTAAGGAGAGTGGTTTGCTGTTAGTTTATAATCTGGTTCCTTGCCTGCCTTTGTGGGTGGGGTGGGGTCTTAGAGATTCTTTGGTTGGGCTGTTTACTGATGGCTCTTTGACAGTTTTTTGATTGGGGCATTGCTTATTTGATTATTGGTCTGAAGTTAACCTTGAAGTTAATCTGTGATGATCTGAGGGGTGAGTACTGCTAGTTTCTTTTTGGGGGCTGGTTAATTATCTCTTTTGCATAGTTTGCAGTGCCCCCAATCAATAAACTGCCAGTAAACAGCCCAACCAAAGAATCTCTAAGACGGCCACCACCCACACAGGCAGGCAAGCAACCAAAATATAAACTGACAGCAAACAGCACTCCTTACTAGCACTGATGAAAACAAGCAAGCCCTGAACGACAAATATTCTTCTTTATTGCTATTGCCTTGATTTGTGAAAACTTGATGCAGTCTATAACAGATGCAAATCTCTAGAGAAGGTGCGTCAGATCTGTGATTCATAGGCCACATGTTGCCCTGTACAGTTAGTACAGGCCTCAAAAGATAATTAAAAAAAATAACCTAAAGCTTGTTATTTATAGACATTAACTATGTTACATATTTTATGTGCAGTCCAAGACAATTTCCCTTCACTCAATGCGACCCAGGCAAGCCAAAATGCTGGACAAGCATGCTCTAGAGTGTAATGTAGCCTTATTTTACTTTCTTCCCCCCACATTGTGCATAATAGAAATTCAGAGCTCACCTTCCAAGACTTAGTGAGTAGATAGACAAAGAATTTCTATTTTTTGTTGCAAACTATAGGTAATCCTCCACCTGTAACCACAAATGGGCCTAGGATTTTTTGTAGTTGAGCAACATTTCATTCACCAACTAGTATCCTAGTTCTCCCAGTTGCACTTGTTAAGTGGAGCACCAGGGAAGTGGTCCAGGCTTCCTGGACATGTTATGGAGAAGAGAGGGCCAGGGCCCTGACTGTACCAGAGAGGCCTAGACTCTCTCTCCATCCCCACTAGGGAGAGCAATTCCTCTGCACAATAGAGGAATAAATGTCATAGCTGGCAAATACACTAGCAAATGCCATAGTTGTCACAATTTCTTTTCCCTCCACCCCATGCCCAGGAGGCCTGAATCCTCTCTCTGGTGCTCAGCTGTTTACAGAATCCCACATTCATGTAACCATGATTTACAATATTTTTGCTGGAAATCTGCATTTATATTTGGTTTCCGGCAAAAAAAAGCCAATTACAAACAATGAATTCAGTTAATGATCTCAGCATTCACTTACCAACTATGGATTCACTTAAGAACCATGGTGATTCACTTAATGGCTTCTGGAAAAAATGAAACATTGGTTGTCACACGATGGCCTTCTTAATAGAGCCGAGGTGGCGCAGTGGTTAGAGTGCAATACTGCAGGCTACTTCAGCTGACTGCTAGTTCGGCAGTTCGGCTGTTCAAATCTCACCGGCTCAGGGTTGACTCAGCCTTCCATCCTTCTGAGGTGGGTAAAATGAGGACCCGGATTGTTGGGAGCAATATGCTGACTCTGTAAACCGCTTAGAGAGGGCTGAAAGCCCTATGAAGCGGTATATAAGTCTAACTGCTATTGCTATTGCTATTAATATCAAGCACAGCTGGCATCATTCCGGGCTCAATTATGGGTGGAAGACAAGGACTGCCTGTATTTTGTTTGTAAACTTCAGTTTTTATTGTTGTTCTTATTGTTGTAAGCTGCTCTGAGTCATGTCAGTGGGATGGTCTGTAAATTCAGTAGATAAATGAACTATTTTAATCACCCAAAGGTACTCCACCTTTGTCATCTTTGGAAAAGGACAAAGACATTGATCTTGAGTTATTACAAGACCTGATGGAAGTTGACATTGATCCACTAGATATTGATTTGGAAAAAGATCCTCTGGCAGCAAAAGTCTTCAAGGTATGGAACATAATGCACTTTTTAAATAGCTGCAAAAGACCTGTGACACCATCTCAGCTCTTTCTTAAATGTGTGTTTCTGATATTGACGTGGTAGAATCCTGTACAATACATAGGTACCAATATCACTTTCATTATAAACCTCTTAGATTTATTATGAGGTTATTTTATATACAGGTTATATTTTCATTCTGACAAATACTCTTAAGAGTAAGAGTCTTAAGGTATTTCTAGACATTCCGTAAAATCCTAATGATTTTAAAATGCATCATTTTAACAATTTTTTTGTTATTTTTGTATATGAAGAAATGGAAGAGGGGCAAAAACTTATAAATATATGTTTAAAAATGATGGAGGAAATATATTTTATTGCTTGTAACAAAAATCAGGTGTTTTAAACCAGCATTAAAACTTGAACACATGAAGTAATATTATAGTGCTGATCAGTATTACATTGGTAGAACCAATTCATAACCAGAAACTGGGCACATATTATTGATACTGAGGTGGTAAATCTGAACCACAGATCAGATTCTAGACATGTCACACCACAGAGGCCACTTAAGTATTTAATTATATTTGGATCTGTGACATTCTTTACATTCATGTGTCACAGCATATGATTAAAATAAACTGTAGAAGGAGGGACATTCAGAGGACTTAATGGTCATAATAGGAAACATGTCTGTGCTAGAATTTGATTTTGAGCATAATAGTAATAGATCTATTTATACAACATTGTAATTTTTGAATTTGAATTATTATATACTTCATAATTCATTTGTTTTCATTCTGAGCATATGATCATGTAAAGCAATCTTCTTCAAAGACACTTTGAATTTCAGCTCCTTTCAGCATGACCATTTAGCAGGTGATTGGAGTGATAATACAAAATAATGGTCCAATAAAGAGTTGGGAAAAAATGCTGTAAATATTAGCTGGGCCATTCCCTTTATACCGTCAAAATTATAGTTCAGTGAAAGAACGTATTGATCTGAAAACTGCCAGTAATAGTTGGCAGCTTATATGGCAAAAATAAAGGCTGTTGATTTCCTTATAGATACACATGATGTTAGGATACAAATACTGAACACACATACACACACACACACACACAAGTTTTTATTTTGTGGAATTTCAGATCAATGAATTATTATTTTTTCTATTTTATAAAGCCTATAAGTAGTACCTGGTACGATTACTGGGGTGCAGATTATGGTACATACAATTACAATCCTTATATTGGAGGTGTTGGAATTTCTGTGGCAAAACCACCAGTTACAACTGAGAAGAATGGATCACAGATTGTGAGTGTATCAGTCTCTCAAGGTAAGCATATCAGCTAGTTTTACTTTGCAGCCCGATTTCATAAAATACTGTATTTGTGGTTAAAAAAAATTACATGTTCGCTTTTGGACATATTTCCAAAATATTTACATAGTTATGCAAACTATGCTTAAAAAGTGTTTTAGAGATAATAATTAGGAAACTCTGATCCAGTATCATATTACACAAGAGATGTGAGCATATAAAGATTATAAAAACAATGTTGCATTTTAAAAAATATTTTAAAGTTAAGAACTGGACATTTTTCTGTCTTGGAACCATGTCTTGCTACTTAGAGGAAAGATCTTTCTGACGATGTATTTAACTCTTTGCTCACGTTTGCACATTTTTATAATTAGTTTTTATTTTAATCCATTTTAAAAGTATTTCCAAATGTATGAATCAGTCAAAACTTATTTTTATAAGAATAAACAAATATTTAATAACGTATTAATGTTTAATACAATATTAAAACATGTAGAGTTTTACCTATTTAATGTAATTTACAAATGTGTTTAATGATTCTTTTCAAAGCTTTAGATGCACGTTTAGAAGTTGGATTGGAACACCAAGCAGAACTGATGCTGAAAATGATGTCTACCCTGGAAGCTGATTCCATTTTGCAGGCCCTGACCAATACATCTCCTACATGTAATTTTACACAGTTAAACCTAAACATCTCTGAATGTTATGGTAATCTTTCTCTTCCTATTGTAGATAGTCTGGAATTTGTAGCTGAATAGTGGTTGTATTATGTCAATTATACCTAATCACAATTAGGTATAATTGGCATAATTACATATTAAGCGCATATGAACTTCCCAGCATACACCTAATTTTACAAATCCTATTAATTTCATAGTTCATTATAAACATATTATATATATGATATATATGAGAGGGTTTTTTTGTACTGTACTTGAGTTCCCTATTTGGGAAATCTATCTTTTTAGAATGTTCTTAAGATGTTATTTCAACAAGTGACAATTTGTCTAGCTAATATTTATCAACTTGGTGGTTATTTACAGTATATAACAATAAGCATGTAGATATAAAAAATGACAAAACATTAATTAATATAGGTGCTTTCTAGAAAATAGGACAGGAGTGTGAAACTCGAGGCCCGCAGGCCAGTTATGCCCACCCCCCTTTTAGCAAAAGGGGGGGAAGTTGCCATACATCATGTGACAACAATGTGTCATCACTAGTTTGACACCCCTGACATAGGATATACAAAGAATTTAATTCAATTTCCTAGCAGTATGTTTGCCAGACTAATTGTAGTTTGAACTTAAGTTATCGTTATATCAATCTGTTTTTTCAAGTTATTTAATTCAGTTTGAGTTCTGGGAAACTGATCACAATATTTTGGAAGAATAACACATTCAGTGACAAACACTATGTGATTCTCTTTTGTAATTAAAAATATCTTGGTTTTTTGTTTTTTGTTTTTTTTTTGCTAGTAACTCAGTCTCCTAGTGGAACAGATGATTCTTTGCTACATGGGTTGCACACTTCAAATCAAAACAATCAGTTTATTATCCAGTTGTCCTCCATTCCAGTGTTAAGCACATGCTTCAATAAACTATTTTCCATGTTACAAGTCCATCATGTTCAGGTACATAATTGTTGCCCTTGGTATTTGTAGAAAGTTCATATTCTGTGTTGGCATTTAGTATCAAGAAATATACACTTACTCGGCACTATATTTTACTGAGTTGACCCCTAGTCTGCTGTTTGTATTTTCACGTTGATGTTTCTAATAAAAGTATTTGACTCTGTCATATTTACCTTAATAAATATATTAGAAAATAAATAGATATGTATTTCCAAAACAGACATACATACAGACAGATGAATATTATTTATGATGTTTTTGCAAATTAAACAATATATTCTAAGGCTGAGATAATCCTTATAGGTAAAGTGCTAGTTAACAACAAAATATTAATAACATAATTTTAATTAAAAACTTTTTTATCATTTTTAAAAATATGCATGCATTTTTAGAGATCATGGCTCACATATTATATTAAAACATAATATAATACATTATTTAATGTAGGATCTATGAAGCCATGCACTGGTGCTTTAAACTGTAGCTTCGTGGGATGAGTTTGCACATAACATTCATTCAACGTATCTAGTTATAACATATATTTAAACTGATTTACAGTGTTACATTTTTATAATGTCCTCTTCTGGACTCTGATATTTTTTCATTAGTATATACAATTATGTTTTCAAAATAAGTATCTTCCTAAGTTTTCAAGTAAGCAACGGAACTTAGAAGAACAAAAGCAAATTATTAAGCTCCAATAAAAGAAACAAAAATATTCTCAGTAACAGTAAAACACGAGCAAACACTAATTTGGATGTTACATTGCTGCTTTGACAAACTGGTTATTATCTGCTTTTAGTAACCATACAAATTAAAATATAACAGAAATAATACAGTCTGCAACAGTAGTTTGTTAACCAAAGTAAAACTTGATGTTTGAAATCTTAATTGCAAGTTCTCAATTACATGATTATCTTGTTTTAAGTATGCCTTTTAGATATTTGCTAATATTTGTTGCTAACAGTTGTAATATTTGTTCTCTAGCTTGAGTCCCTACTACAGTTATGGCTCACGTTAAGCCTGAATTCTGGAACTTCTGGAACTAAAGACAACTGTTCTGACATTTTCTTATACAATGCCAACCGGACACCTGTCATTCCTTTAAATCAAGGTGAGTTGCATCACTGTCACTGCTGCATTGATCTAAATCAGTAGTTTTAAAAATACTGGGATTCTGTTGTATTCAGTATACTGTACTACAGTTAGTCCTTGACTTAACATCAGTTCAGTGACCTTTTGAAGTTAAAACGGCACTTTATGACTATTTTTCTTTTTAATTTTTTTTAATTTTGTTTGTGGCCTTCTGACAAGCAAAGTGAATAGGAAAGCCTCAACGATGTTACTAACGTAACTACTGCAGTGATTCACTTAACAAATGTAACAAGAAAGGTTGTAAAATGGGGCAAAACTCCATAATTGTCTCACTTATCAATATAAATTTTGGGCTCAATTGTGGTTGTAACTTGAGGACTATGTATGTATACACACATACACACACACACCCCTTTATATTTCATCTATCTAGACTGCTCATCTCCCCCAAAGATTTGGTGCCTGCTTTCTTCCATTTTTCTATCTCTAGGCGCTGTGCAATACACAGGTACAAGCTTGAGGGTTAGGAATATATTACTACTTCTTTTTATTAGTCTGTAAAGAAAAAGAGCAATAATACTTATCCTAGGGTCAGTTGACTAATTCAGTCATTAATATGCCGTATGCTCATTACCTAAGTAAGACAACAAATGCTGCTTCATATATTATCAAATTCTTGCACGGATGTCCAACATTGAATTTGTTTTTGTGTTGGAAATTGCTTGATTTCTGCGTGCAGATCTTGACATATTCTGAACTGACAACATGTAAAATGATCCAAAGTAGTGTGGCTGTAGACAGTTCTATGACAGCAACTCTGTTAATTGCTGTGGATACAGGAATAAGACCGCTACCAATAAATAAGTAAAAGTCTTGGTCTTCGTTTCAACAGAGAGGAAACATAGAAGCTAAAGCAAAACCAGAGTGTTATAATTTTTTTTTTTAATCTTGAATGCCGATGAAATTATCACAGTTTTTCCTGCCAGTTTCATGCATGTTATTCCTAAGTGATGTATGTAGTTCATTTACTAGCTTGGGAGATCCAAAGACTAAAGACTCTGGCATAATGATTTTTTTCCCCTTATCTAAAAAATGATCATTATTTAACCTTTTCAAATAATTCAACAATAATACCAAAAACTGCAACTTATGGTTGTGATATGCAATTTTTGATTTGTCTGGTTTTTTTTTCAGCATCAGTAACTAGCTTCCTGACTGTCTTGGCATGGTATCCTAATACCTTGCTGCGAACATGGTGCCTTGTACTTCACAGCCTAACTCTCATGACAAACATGCAGTTCAATTGTAAGTTCAAGTTAAGTTAGAAATGTAATTATCATTTTAAAAAATAGGAAATTTTGAAACACATTTTGACTAAAAGTAGTAGACACCAAAAATTGATGCCTCATTTTAATCAGTGTATTTGTTAAAATATCAGCATAAAATAAGAACCTCTTATATTAATTCAGTGTGTGGAACATGGTGAATTACTGATCAAATGAATCTAGATTTCAATTCACAGCATACTAGATCATTACATTAAATATGCTTTGTGTAGACAAGGGCTGTCAAACTCTCGGCCTGCAGGCCGGATGCGTGCTGGCCACACCCAGTTTAGCAAAGGGTAAAAAAGTCCTGATAATGTCATGTGACACCGCTGTGACAACATGGGTTTGACACCCCTGGTGTAGGCCATATCAACTTCATAAGGTTATACTGAATAAATAGTGGATAGCAATAACTGGATAGGTAATATCTCCATTAGCAGCAGTATGCCTGAAAATACCTTTCATGCGTCCAGCATCTAATTTTAATTTTTAAAAATCTGTTCTTAAAAAGAAATTGAAAAATTTACATACCTGAAAGAAAAGATCAATTTCTAAATGCATTTATTAGGAGTGTATGACTATTTGGGGTTCAAAACAGTTGTTTCGAGTTTAAAATGTTCTGCCTTAAGCAAAAAATGTTTCCATACGGTTCTAGTCTGAAATGTATTAACTTTGCAATAATTCTGTTTTAAATTCAGATTGAGTCCAAACACTTAAGAAAGGGCTAGGGCATTTCCAATGAAGTCAGAACAGCTGTTTCCAGCCCAAAATACAGATTATGGATTTGAAACAAAGTATTTCTGAGAATTCAAAACATTTTTAGCTTGATACATTTTGCAGATAACTGACATTTATTAGCATAGGCTGCATAAGCATTCTTAGCAAGTAAAAACTGGATGGATATAGATTCCTGCTTGTGCGGTATGGCTACCTATACGGAAAAGGAAGACAATTAAAGTGGAATAGTCATATATATCCTTAGGTCTATTGTATCTTCTGGTATATGTGTATTTTGTGAATATGTACAACCCAATACTTCGTTAAAGACTTGCTCATAGTATGAGCCGAGGTGGCACAGTGGTTAGGGTGCAGTACTGCAGGCCACTTTAGCTGACTGCTATCTGCAGTTCAGCGGTTCAAATCTCACCGGCTCAAGGTTGACAGCCTTCCATCCTTCCGAGGTGGGTGAAATGAGGACCCAGACTGTGGGGGTGATATGCTGACTCTGTAAACCACTTAGAGAGGGCTGAAAGCCCTATGAAGCGATATATAAGTCTAACTGCTATTGCTATTGCTATTTTGTGAGAATATCTGTAAGCATCCATGATTCCAAATTCAGTTAGCCCCAAAGATCTACTGTTTATTCCCAGTTTTGATAATGTTGATAAATAATCTTGATAAATATAACTGTTGCTCCTCCTACATGTATTCCCCCATACAGCTTGGCTGCTTGAAACTGGTGGCCCTTCTTTTGTTTTGAAAGTGGCAGATGGAGCTATGAAAGAAATTTGATACCTTATGGTATTTAAGACATTCACCAAGGCAACTAGAGATCAGGGTCCCTTTTAAATAACAGAATGAAATTCCTACCTTATTAATCCTCCTGGCATTTAGGAATGTATTCAGGTACTGCCTAGAACATGCAAATTAATTCTGATAGTTAGAAAGGAATGTATTTTAAAATTTAGAATTTCAGAACACTTTATATATAGAATGAATATTTCAGAGTCATAGGTACTATAATTTAGGCTGAAGAAAAACCAAACTTTTTATTTGTCTTACAGCTGGTTCTAGTAGTGCCATTACATCTCAGGAAAGTACTGCCCAGCTACTGGTATCAGATCCTAATCTTATTCATATTTTAGTGAAGTTTCTTTCTGGAACAAATCCCCATGGAACAAATCAACATAGTCCACAGGTAATATTTTTTATTCATATTAATTTTGTTTGCTGATTTGATTTATATACCATCTTCATTTTTGTACTATTTGGGTAGTCAGTTGAAAGCATGTATAGATAAATGTTAATCATTTAAGAGAAATAATATGAGTATTCAAACCTACCAATTAATATTGCAGTTTTAAATGTGTATATGTAGATCTCTCTTCTCTTGAAATTGGAATGGAATGCAATGTTAATTGCATTAAATAGTTTAATCACAAACAATTTCAGACAATGTAGTTATTCAGAATGTAATGCAAATACTTCTTTAAATCTATTTCAGGTTGGCCCAACAGCCACCCAAGCTATGCAAGAATTCCTTACTCGTTTACAAGTGCATCTTTCTTCGGCATGCCCTCAGATGTTCAGTGAATTTTTATTAAAGTTGATACATATTCTTTCAATTGAGAGGTAATGTTTATTATAAATACCAAAATTTATAGTTTTGGACTATAGAAACATTGCATATGTTTATTTTTAGAATTTGTCAATTTTCAGCAAATGGATATTAAATTACCATGTTTCTGATTTGTTAAACATATTAAAACTATTCCTGGAAGCAAGAATTGAGGAGGGGGAAAGTTTTATCAGAATTTATAATTTATAGGTATAGGAATTTATAAAAATAAACCCTAACCATAATTATTTTGGACCATGCAAAGTAAAACTAAAAGCCATCAGCATGAAATTCTGTTGGCAAGCCAAGAGAATGATTAAAATAAAATAAAAATCCAACAGGAGCAATACCTATAAACAATAAAGATGATATCTAAGATCATGGAAGTTATTTAGTGATGCATTGTTGTCTTTGAAGTTTACAATAAAAATGAGCAATGGTTCAGAAAATGAATCAGAAACTAAGTGTATGCAAACAAAGGAAAGGGTTGCTTCACAAACCATGTTGTCTCAGGCACCCCTGCTTTATAGAGAGCTCCTTAGTTTGGTGGGCTTGTTTCCCTAACCAATCCTTCGTTGCAATAATACTAAAATCCCATCAACATTGCTGATCTTTGAATCAATACAAAACAATAAAATAGCAGAGTTGGAAGGGACCTTGGAGGTCTTCTAGTCCAACCCCCTGCCTAGGCAGGAAACCCTATACCATTTCAGACAGATGGCTATCCAATATCTTCTTAAAGACTTCCAGTGTTGGGGCATTCACAACTTCTGGAGGCAAGCTGTTCCACTGATTAATTGTTCTAACTGTCAGGAAATTTCTCCTCGGTTCTAGGTTGCTTCTCTCCTTGATTAGTTTCCACCCATTGCTTCTTGTTCTGCCCTCTGGTGCCTTGGAGAATAGTTTGACTCCCTCTTCTTTGTGGCAACTCCTGAGATATTGGAACACTGCTATCATGTCTCCCCTAGTTTTTCTTTCTCTTAAACTAGACATACTCAGTTCCTGCAACCGTTCTTCATATGTTTTAGTCTCCAGTCCCCTAATCATCTTTGTTGCTCTTCTCTGCATTCTTTCCAGAGTCTCCACATCTTTTCTCTATCGTGGCGACCAAAACTGAATGCAGTATTCCACGTGTGGCCTTATCAAGGCATTATAAAGTGGTATTAGCACTACACGTGATCTTGATTCTATCTCTCTATTTATGCAGCCTAGAACTGTGTTGGCTTTTTTGGCAGCTGCTGCACACTGCTGACTCATATTTAAATGGTTGTCCACTAGGACTCCAAGATCCCTTTCACAGTTACTACTATTGAGCAAGGTATCACCTATACTATACCTGTGCATTTCTTTTTCGTTGCCTAAATATAGAACCTTACTCTTTTCACCATTGAATTTCATTTTATTAGATAGTGCCCAATGTTCAAGTTTGTCAAGATCCTTCTGTATCTTGAGCCTATCTTCTGGAGTGTTGGCTATTCCTGCCAGCTTGGTGTCATCTGCAAATTTGATGACTTCCCCATTTATTCCCTCATCCAAATCATTGATGAAGATGTTGAAGAGTACTGGGCCTAAAACAGAGCCTTGGGGTACTCCACTGCATACTTTCCTCCATGTAGATGCCGTTCCATTGAGGACTACACGTTGAGTGCAATTGGTCAGCCAGTTACGAATCCATCTGGTGGTGATGCTGTCTAACCTACATTCTTCTACTTTATCTAGTACTAGGTTATGGTCTACCTTATCAAATGCCTTACTGAAGTCCAAGTAAACTATATCGACAGCATTCCTCTGATCCACTAATTTGTGTTACATTATCAAAGAATGCAATAAGATTAGTCTGGCATGGTCTGTTTTTGAAAAACCCATGTTGGCTTTTGACTATTACTTTGTTTGCTTCTGGGTGTTTGCTACTTCGTTGCTTGATTATTTTTTCCAGAATCTTCCCTGGTATTGAGGTCAGGCTGATAGGTCTGTAGTTTCCTGGATCTATTTTTTTTTCTTTTTTTGAAGATGGGAACCACATCAGTTCTTTTCCAGTCTTCTGGTAGTTCCCCAGTGTTCCAGGATTTCTGAAAGATATAATTCAGTGGTTCTGAGATCTTGTCTGCCAGTTCCTTCAGAACCCTGGGGTGTAATCTATCCGGTCCTGGTGATTTGAACTCATCTAGGGTAGACAGATGCTCACTTACTGTTTTCTTTCCTATTTCAGTTTGTGTTCCTAATCTGATTTTTGTGGTGCTGTTTTTGATAGATTGGACTGTTTTATCCCTTTGTGTAAAGACAGATGCAAAACATGAGATAAATAGTTCTGCTTTCTCTCTGTTGCTTGTCACTGTCTTGCCACGTTCTCCTAGCAATGGACCAATTGTTTCCTTAACATTTTTCTTGTTTTTAACATGTTGGAAGAAGCTTTTTTTATTAATTTTTACTTTCGTGGCAAGCCTTTCTTCATTGTGAGCCTTAGCTTTCCTCATTTCATCTTTACAGGCTTGGGCTATTTGCTGATATTCTGCCTTAGTTATGTCCCCCTCTTTCCACTTTTTAGACTTATCTTTTTTGTCTTTCAGTTTGTCAAAGAGTTCTTTATGCAGCCATGCTGGTTTCTTTTGGGAGCTGTTATTTTTCTTCTTCATTTGTATTGTGCTAGACTAAGCTTTTGTAATCTCATTTTTCAAAATTTCCCAAGCTTCTTGAGTTGTTTTCCCCTTGAGGATTCTCATCTAAATTTATTGAAATTAGCTTTCTTAAAGTCCAAGACTCTAGTTTGACTTTGTTCTACTACTTGTGTTTGCATAATGTTGAATTCCAATATTGCATGGTCACTTGCCCCCAGGGTTCCTGTGGCTTCAACACCTTCTATCATTTTCTCTCTGTTAGTGAGAATTAAGTCCAATATGGCCCTTGTTCCCTTCTCTACTTTTTGGGAAACAAAGTTGTCTGCTAGGTTTGTTAGGAACCTGTTGGATCTTCCACTTGGTGCAGAGTTTATTTCCCAGTTGATGTCAGGGTAGTTAAAATCTCCCATTACTGTTGTGGTGTGCTTCCTGCATACCTTAGTTATCTGACTAGCAAAAAGTTCATCTACTTCCTCTGCTTGGTTGGGTGGCCTGTAGTATAGACCTATGGCAATGTCATTTCCCCCCCAACCTTTAATATTGACCCAAATGCATTCAAGATAGTTCTCATCATTGTTGTGCTCTATTTCTATAGAGTTGTAGTTATTTCTTATATATAGTGCAACTCCACCTCCTCTTTTATTTGGTCTATTTCTTTTAAATAATTTAAATCCTTCTACCTGTATGTTCCATTTGTCGGTTTCATCCACCAAGTTTCTGTAATGGCAATAATATCGTATCTGCCCTCTTTTACTTGAATTTCTAATTCGCCCTGTTTATTCCTCATACTCTGTGGAATCATTTGTAGCAGCTGGGTGGGGGTATAAGCTTTTCATTAAGTGTAATGATGACCAGCATTTTGGGCTTAGTGAGTTCTATTAACTGCCATAGAACTCTTCCCAGCTCCCATAAGGAGCTGGCTTAACCAAAGGCCTTCAAAAGTATTTATGGTTCAAAGAAACAAAAGAAGAAAATAATTTGAAGGAATGTATTATAAGACAAAGTTTGTTGCAAATTTGGAGTCTTCTGAGAATAAGGATAAATCCAAGGCTTTTATCATTAGCCATCACCATCATGTTTTTATACTTTAGATTGAGGGTAATTACAGCAAAAAAGATTTAATTACATTTGCTAATGTAGCGCATTCAGACTAAAAACACATCATGAATTTGTTAAGGAAGATAGGAATTTACCACAGTTAATGTATTTACAAATTGATGGAATAGTACAAAGTGACCTTAAGAAAGAAGGATGTGACTCTGAGAAAGATTACAGGATTTGAAACACTTAGAATCAAAATAAACTATTAGAATGTATTTATAAATAGTTATTGAAATATAACATAGAGACACAATAAAGTAAACATTCCTCATTGAAGTGAATGCAAAATGTTAAAGAAGTAATTGCAGCAGCAAAATGGAAGCATTAATAAAATCCATTCCAACCTATAATTCAGGGAAAAAATTGTATAAAATATATTATAGAAGGTATATAGGTAACATTGATTACCTAGGTGGACAAATTGTATAGTAAGTGCTGGAAATGTCACCATCAAAAAGGAACATTATATCATGTGATAGTCATGCAAATCTCAGGTGTATTAGAAATGAATCAAACATTATGATTTTAAAAAAAATAAATTTGAACGAAAACCACAAGCATGTTTAATAACAATATTTTTAAAAATATATAAATAAAAAGCATCATGATTTATTCAAATAGTAACAGCACAATATTACAATTTACAAAAGGTTGGTAAAATGAAATTTTGATGATGATACAAGATTGTGAGACCAAAATTCATAAATCTACAATAGAAAAACTAACAATATATTATTCATAAAATAATTAATTGAATGTAAACAAGATTGGTTCATTTATATATGATGTGCTACACAGCAAGACTAAATTATGTACTTGGAATATGTTTTTGGGGGGATCAAAAGATTAAGTAAAAATAATTGATCAAATAATTGTTACTTAAAATATAAGCAACACTCTCCAATGTTTAATGTTCAACATAAATCATAAATATTTACGTAATGGTTAGTGGTTGAAACATGGGATAAAAGGGGGAGTATGTGTTACTAAAACCTGTTTGTACTATTTTCTCTTATGTTTTATTCCTTATTTTTTTATTTTTGTGTCTTCTGATATTTATTTTTATTTCTATGCAGGTTTTTGGCTAGGCTTATATAATAAAATATACAATATGTATACCTGTATGTATTTTGATTTTTATCAGCCTAAATAACCCTAATTTTTATTTCCCTTTATTTCTAGGGGTGCTTTCCAGACTGGCCAGGGTCCACTGGATGCACAAGTGAAGCTTTTGGAATTTACCCTTGAGCAGAATTTTGAAGTCGTTTCAGTGAGCACCATTTCCGCTGTCATTGAATCCATCACATTTCTAGTGCACCATTACATTACATGTACCGACAAAGTGATGTCTCGTAGTGGTTCTGACAGTTCAGTGGGCGCTCGTGCATGTTTTGGAGGCCTCTTTGCTAATATCATCCGGCCAGGGGATGCCAAAGCAGTCTGTGGCGAGATGACGAGGGATCAGCTCATGTTTGATTTGCTCAAGTTGGTCAATATCCTGGTTCAGCTGCCTCTTTCAAGCAACAGAGAATATAGTGCTCGGGCTCAGGTGGCGAGTAGCACCATGGACAGTGTCTCTGATGAAGAAAAGGTTTCTGGTGGAAAAGATAGCAATGGAAACAGTGGGAACACTCAAGGCTCTACTGTCTATGTAGCTGACCTAGTCTTAGCAAACCAACAAATCATGAGTCAGATTCTGTCTGCTCTGGGCCAATGTAACAGCAGTGCTATGGCAATGATCATTGGTAGGTATTTTAATTATGCATGTATATAATTTTTGTATCCTGCTAAACCATCTCAAAAGATCAGAACAGCTTGTGTGCAATTCTTAGGTAATCCGTAATGCTGCCTGCTACCATTCCAGCTATGCCCATATTTAAATAAATTGGCTGTAAAGTTTTTCTTTGTAAGAATACTCTGTATTTCAAATATTTTTATATAACATGAATGAATGATCATGTGCGATCAAGACAATTTTTACTCCTAGCAACTACGGCGATGGATAAGCTGGAATAGCTCAGATAATATGACACATGTTTTTTATCCCTGAATTATTATGGATAACTCAGTATATTTTTCAGTGAACTAACAAAAGAATTGAAAATGACACAAATAAAAATCTCAGTGTTAAATCCTGTTCTTCCCACATACCAATCAATCTCAAGTTTTCCTTTAAAATTTATTTTGAAAAATGGAGAATGGTGTGCAATAATTGGAAAATATCCATGCCAAATTAGAAATATAATACAAATAATAGAATAAAATGCAGCAAAATAAATGTATTTAAGCAAAATAAAAAGAATTGAAACAGAAAAAGAAACTGAATAACATTTCTTCTAAAATGCTTTAGCAAACGTATATATTTATTTGTTAAATACAGATTCCACTTTTCCTCCCAAAACTCAAAAGGGCATATGTAGCATTTCATCCTTCAATGTATATCCATAATAACAACTTTGCTACTACCTGTGAAGTAACTTGAGCTGACCAACCTAAAGTCACCAGGGGAACCTCCATGGTTTCTAGTCAATTTGAATGTATTTCCCTATTCCTAATTCACCAGTTTAATCACCATACCATATTGTCTCTTAATTTGGCACTGGAAAGAGTGCAAAGTTTGTAGCAAGTAGTTGAAGAAGATAGATTTTGAGGGGGGAAAGGTTCCACTCTTGTGACAGTGTGAAGAACACAAAATGATCTACTGTTATTGCTATATTATATTATATTGCCCATTGAAACCTACAAATATCTACTGAAAATGATATTATAAATCAGCTTTTGCATTTTTGCTTTTGTCATTAACATGAATAATAGTGAAATATGAGTTTGTTAAACCTACTGTCTTATATGCTATTTGTCCTTCAACAAGAAACATGATCATTTTATATTACTTTTTTGGAAAGGGTTGAAAAGATCATCCTGATTTAAATGGATAATGCTATCGTAAATCATTCACTGTTTCCCAGTGCTTTCAGATTTATACACTTCTTTATATCCTAGGGGCCAGTGGTTTACATCTTACAAAGCATGAGAATTTTCATGGAGGATTGGATGCCATATCAGTTGGAGATGGATTATTTACTATACTAACAACACTCAGTAAAAAAGCTACAACAGTGCAAGTGATGCTTCAGCCAATTCTTACCTATATGGCCTGTGGGTATATGGGGAGACAAGTAAGTGTTCAAAGTATTATCTTGTAATTGATTTCTGATCCTCTCTCTCTCTCTAATAAAGACTTTGGGAAGTTGTTTGAACTGCTGATTACAGCCTTTTTTGTGTTATAAACTTGAACCTAATTAAATAGGGATCCACTGAAGAAGAGAAGCAATGAATGTTTAATCTAAATCTGGTCAGCTGACTTAGTTGCTCTTTTAGTTCTTTTCAGCCCAGCTATTAAACATGGAGGACTCATTGTTAAACTATAATGAGATGAAAATACTAACTGATACTTTACCGATATAAGCTGTAGACATTATTCTTTGCAATAGGTACAATGGGCATTGGCAGATTCGTTTCACTGCTCTTCAGTTTACTTCAAACTGAATTTTAGTTTCAGAAAAAAATGGGTGTTCAGATATTGTGAGAATTGTGTTCTTTCATTTATTTTAATTGTTTAAAATAAAAACGGAAACAAACAGAAAAATGGTAACTTATATAGCTAACTTATCAATTGATTATGTACGTCTAGGTAAATGTATATATTTTTTTTCCACTAGGGTTCTCTTGCCACTTGCCAGTTGTCTGAACCTTTGCTATGGTTCATTTTAAGAGTGCTGGATACCAGTGAGGCACTGAAAGCTTTTCATGATATGGGTAAGGTTCTTCTTTTCCATTTTCCATAAATATACTGAAATTACAATCAAAATTACAGTCAAAACATGTTTGCATCTGAACTAAAAGGCTCCTTGTGTACCCAGCCGTGAGTACTTCAGACTGAACTTTTGATCTAACAGTTTTTGACTATTAAGAGAACAGGAGAAAGGAAGGGAGCACATGAGGGAAAATAGTTGCTGGTCTCAAATATGGTTTAAATGAATTTTGAATATCTTCTCTTTGTGTAGGCATAATTTTTTCCAGATTTGTAATAAATTGTACTCGGCTTTTTGTCAAAACTGTTTAAATTGTAACCGATCATATTGTTATTCTCTTTCTGTTATTGACTTTCTTGCTTAGGAGGTGTTCAGCTCATTTGCAATAACATGGTGACCAGTACCAGAGCCATTGTAAACACAGCGAGAAGCATGGTTTCAACTATTATGAAATTCTTAGACTCTGGCCCTAGCAAGGCAACAGATGGTACTTTGAAAGCAAGAGTCCTAGCCTCTGAGCCTGATAATGCAGAAGGAATCCACAATTTTGCACCACTGGGTAAGTTACGTATCCCTATATATGATTTTGAAACACAGGAGAATAGAATGTTTTGGCAGATTTTGAGGAAAACTTAGATTTTGCAAAATAATATTAAATTACTAGAGAAAGCAGAAGGAATAACACCACCTGGTGGTGGAATACAATAGGCACAAAATGTTACATTAGTATAGAAAGGAGGACTGTGCAGGAAGTTGTTATGATTATTTCACATATCATGAAATAAGTTGTCTGAAATTCTGAGCAAGAATGTTCACCACAAAATTTTGCTATATATCATAGTTCCCAAAAGTTCCTAAAGCTATATATTATCTAGCCTTTGGCTAAGATTTGATATAGCAGAATAACAAATTTGGCAGGGACCTTGGAGGTCTTCTAGTCCAACCCCCTGTGCAAGCAGGAAACCCTATACCATACCAATCTCTTACACCAAGTAAAATATGGAGAGATTTACATTGTAACCGCTTCACCATTAAATTTAATTTATGTATGTTTTAGTTGTGTTCTAATAAATGTTACATTTAGAGTTTCAGTTGTATATCAGTTCTGATAAAAACATGATTTAAAGTCATTGCATTTAACCATAGCTTTTTGGAATTAAAATCACTAGAAAGATGTTCCTTGTTTCATTATAACTAAAAAAATGTAAACACTTTAGCATTTAAAAAAAAAATTCTTTTCTCACAGTGAAGAGATGCTTTTCGGTTCAGAAACTTCAGATGTGATAATCATTAGCAATAATCTATCTTTGCAAATACTTTTGGAAAGTAATATGTTTTTGTAAAACCTGTTTAGTGTCTCACCAACACCACTGTAAAAAACTTTCCAGAGACTTGTGGTTCAAATTTATATCAAGCATTTTTTATTGTTTAATGGTATCCTTAAATATGACAGCAGACTATGTAATAAGATGCTTTGTCTTCCCCCAAGATCACAGATATTTCTCTGACAGTATGAAGCAGATTGAAAATTAAGAACTTCTATTTAGGCTATTCACAATTTATAAACATTTGTATTAAGTTTCTGTCTTTCTTGCTCTCTCCGTGGAAATATATAGAAATTGTCTGTTGTTATGAGGAATGGATCTACTATTGTGGCAATTTCTGTCAACTAATAAGGGCAAAGATCATGTGACATATATTTTTATCCTAGGCTTGATGCCAGGGAACTCCACTCCAAATCTTCCTTACCTTTCACCCAAGACATCATTTTTTTTTGACAGCTATCTTCTTTAATATCTTCCTTTCTCCAGAATGGCCACAAAATCAAGTTTACACTTTCTCATTACTCTTTCTCTCTTACACTACTTTCTTAGTTCCACAGACAATTACTTCCAGCAGAAACAAGATAGTAGATACTTAACCTGTTGGACACTTTGTAGGCCTATATCAGTGATGGCCAACCTTTTTGGCACTGAGTGCCAAAACCAGAACATTTGCATGCCGGAGTGCAGGAAACCTAAAGACAAGATGGCCGCTGCGCATGCGCCAGCCAACTAGTCTTTGGGTTTCCAGTGTGCGCATGCACGCTGCTGGTCTTTGCATGCACTGGAGCACCAAAAACCCAAAGACCAGCTGGCCGTTGCACATGCACGCGCTGGCCAGCTGGTCTTCAGGTTTCCAATGGTTCTGCATGCACAAAGACCAGCTGGTCAGTGAGCATGCGCGCACTGGAAACTGGAACAGCAGTGGTGACGGCATGCGTGCCCACAGAGAGGGCTCTGTGTGCCACCTCTGGTCATAGATTCGCCATCACTGGCCTATATATTCTGCCAAAGACCATTATCAATTAAATTTCTGATAGATGGTCTTATGACAACCCTCCTTTCTAAAGTAGAGGCTTTTCCTTAGAGACTTGGATGAAAGATACCAGGAGAGCTTACTTGAAGAGTGTCATTAATTACAGTATATCAATTTTGGATAGAGATCAGTCTTCAAAATTAAATTTTAAAATCTCCTCCTTTACAATAGAGGTGGGCCATTCTTTCTCTAAGTGTTCATCAGTTACCATTTCATTTATTCTGGAGAATAGATTATAGAGAATTAGCCATTCTCATTCTTGCTGCCTGATTTGATCAACAGTGTATCTTTCTACTATGCATGTACTCAAACTCAGCCACAGTCAATACTTGGAAGGATACAATGTAAATGCACAAAGCCTAAAGTAAATATCTAAATTACGTTATCTCTGCCAATCTAAGCAAAAAAGTTAAGCCTTATGATGCCTTTTTCACACCAAGTCAGAAGGAACCTTCACATGAACTGTGTAGCATTCTCTGAAATACTGAACTGAAATACTCCGTGATTGACATCACACGTATAATATTTATTTGTTCTAGTTGCATATAAAGAACAGTGAGTAAAATGTATGTAGCCACAAATGGAGTTCAACTGCTTGCCCATAGACAACACACATACGATTTTTTTCTCTTCTCTTTTGGATTTTGGATCGTTTTCAAGTTTATCTGGCATATTTTTTAAATTAATGGCAATTATTTATTTAAGGCTCAATTACCTCAAGTAGTCCTACAGCCCAGCCTGCTGAAGTATTGCTGCAGGCAACTCCACCACATCGAAGGGCTCGATCTGCCGCTTGGTCTTACATCTTTCTACCTGAGGAAGCCTGGTGTGACCTTACAATTCATCTCCCTGCTGCAGTGTTGCTAAAAGAAATACATATTCAGCCACATCTTGCCTCTCTTGCAAGTAGGTATCTTCACAATACCTCATTTGTTGTTGTACAGTAAAGAAAGTCTTTTGAAGTATTACTGTGAGAAAATAAGAGTGCTGTTAACACAATCTGATTCTAGGTTCCATCTTAAAGATTTTAAAACATGCTGGCTGTAGGCCAAATAATGTACAGTTTTACATCTATTGTAAAATTCATACTTGGAAGAAAGGATCTGACTTAAAAGAATTGACAAAGTTCTAGAAGCTAAAGTGGACAACTTTCAAAATTCTTACATTTATTATTAACATTATATAGAGCATAGAAAACAAATAAGAAATTAAAAGTCATAAAATAAAAACAAAAATAGCTATAAATAGTTTACATTGAAACTTGTCCACACCTTTCTGCCCTCCAATCCATCCATGTTTCTGCTATGTTTATACACTATACCATTTGAAATGTAAGTTTATTATCTTTTCTTAATTTGATGTTAGTTTTGGTTTTCTTGGAGAGAGAAACTCCTTACATTTAATAACTTCATTCATTGATGTATCTTTTTTAATTTGATCTACACATACCAGCTATTTCTCTATTGGTTTTGAGTAACTACCTTATTTGGCTCTCCCTTTCATTATAATTTTACCTACTTCCTCATTTTGAGAAGATTTCTACACTCGAATGTGTTAGTGCATGTAATCAATTGCAGATATTAATAGCAGCCATTTGTTTCAGATAATCTCAATACTTGTTTTTTAAAAAACTTAATATTTTATGTGTCAGTTTTGGAAGCCTGACATTAGGATTTATAATTCTGACATGAGGATTACAATTCCCTCTTCCCTTTGTTAGTTCCATAACCAACTGTTCCAGGTGCTATGAGTGTGTGCAGATATATGCCACAAGATTTCATTGTTTTACTTATACAATAGCATGTAGGCTTATATATCGCCCTATAATCCTTTGCAGCACTCTCTGAGTGGGTTACAATGTTAGCATTATTTGTATATTGCCCCAACAATCTGGGCTTTTGTTTTACCAATCTTGGAAAGATGGAAAGCTATTGCCATTCCATATGTGAATATTTGTATTTATTTCATGTTTTAAAGTAATGAAATTGATGTCTGTAAATTTTGTTCTACATATAAATATATATGAACATTCCTATCTCTACAGCATGCCCTTCTTCGGTATCTGTTGAAATAAGTGCAGATGGGGTGAACATGTTACCTTTGTCAACACCTGTTATCACAAGTGGTCTTACCTACATAAAAATACAGCTTGTGAAAGCTGAAGTTGCCTCAGCTGTGTGTCTTCGCCTTCATCGCCCACGGGATGCTAGTACATTAGGACTATCTCAGATTAAACTACTTGGACTCACTGCCTTTGGTAACACTTCGTCTGCAACAGTCAATAATCCATTCCTTCCTTCTGAAGACCAGGTATCTAAAACAAGGTATGTTTTATTAGTAGCAATATCAGATTAATTCATTTTCCTATATGAAAAAGTTTTGCTATGTTATAAGACTTAATGGATATTATTATTCATACTGTCCCTCAAGAAAAACCTCAGGCTTAGCAGGGGAGAGGGAATTGTGTGGCGTTATGTCGACTCACATTTCTCTAAATATAATTACAAGTATTACAATTGGGCTTAAAAATAGACTTCCAGTTGCAGTTTTTATACTGATTGCATCTGTTCCTGTAATGATATTTGAGAAAGACTAGGAGACAGAGCAAAGAGACTCTGCTAGAAACAAACAGATAAGAGACTGCATAGCCCACAATTGGATAAGTGGGTGGGGCAAGAAGCTGAGAAGTGATCCTCCCTAATTTCTCAGGCAGTAATGAAGATGGTAGACATAGTGTGTTTTCCGCCTTGCAAGATTCTGTTAATGTAGTTTTATAATAAAGTAGAAATAGCTTATAGATCTCCTGTCCGGTCTACCTAGTAAGGCTGACAGTCCCCTGTGGCGACTAGACTTCAACAAATATTTGAATTTTTTGAAGTTTGTTGGCTTAATATATAAGCCTTTAATGGTTATTGGCCCTCCTTTGTTCATTTTCTGAAATCTCTAATATCTTTTCCACTAATTAGATTTGTGGAATAACCGTAATTCATTTCTGTTCGGCAAGCATTGGATTATAAATTTAGGCCTCACAGACAATTTGGAAGGTATGAAGAATCAAACTTTTGACAAGCAAATTCAGAGGATATTATTTTATGCTCTGCACTTTTAAAATTTGGATGTTAGTTTCATACCATTCTTATTGTAATTCATACCAAGGTGGCCTACAACATAAACAATCCTAGACTGTAATTTTGATTTGAGGAGCTGTGAACAGGGTTAACCTAATCCTAACTTCTGAACTTCAAGTCTACATATCTCAAAGAGGGGTTTTCTTTCCAAAGAAATACTATAGTTATTTTCATATATTTTTAATAAATTGAATAAACCTGGAAAAGGGGGAGGGAGAACAGTACTTTTGGTTTTACACTCCAACTTACATAATAATTACGTTTTGTGTTGAAGTCAAGATGGCATCTGTTTAAATTGTACTTCTGTCTTTTCCAGCATTGGATGGTTAAGGCTGCTGCATCATTGCCTCACTCACATAAGTGATTTAGAAGGAATGATGGCTAGTGCTGCAGCACCTACTGCCAACCTGTTGCAGACCTGTGCTGCTCTCCTGATGTCACCATACTGTGGCATGCATTCTCCAAATATTGAGGCTGTGCTTGTAAAAATTGGACTTCAGTCCACTAAAATAGGCCTCAAGCTAATTGACATTCTTTTAAGAAATTGTTCTGCCTCTGGGAGTGACCCTACAGGTAAGAGAATAGTTTGATCTCTTTCTAGTTTTAAGCTTGGGGAGACTTCCGCTCACAAAAAGAAAGTTGTATTAGTAGATTATCATGCATTTACATATAGTGAGTTTTGAAAATCTGGTAGCTATGTTTTCAAACTGTAATTATCATGAGTAGAAACATGGCAAAACATTGTTTTTCTTAAATAAAATTATTAAAATATTTTGGCAGACCAGTGAATTATATGTGCATCTTCCTTAGTGTTTTGTTTTGTTTTTACTTTATTTATATGAGAAGATTTGAATAGCCCGTTACTTTTTGGAAGATTAAATGGCCTGTCTTCTGACTCCACAATTGACATTCTCTATCAGCTTGGGACAACTCAGGACCCTGGAACAAAAGAAAGGTAAATATTTTATTTTTAAATAGATATACAAATTTAAGATCTATAGATTTTATCCTTCCTTCCTTCTTCACAAACGTATCTCTGTGATCTAATTTGGCTGTAACTATCAAATTTGGCATTTGCGAATTAGAACAAGATTTGCTTTTACTCGGCAGTATAGATAGCATCCTCCTTTTTAACTTTGACTTTCTTGTCAATAAAATAAAGTATACTAAAGTCCCAAATGTTAGGAATGGATAAACCCTGTGAGGGCAACCTGTATGTGTGAATCACTGAACATAAAGACAAGATATAAAAGCCAGAACAAATTGATTTAAGGCATTTGTGATATTGTTTGATTGTTGCAAGATGCTCAGAGTCATTAAAAGTCAGGCACCTTACAAGTTTAATAAATTGTGGTTGGTCACACAGTCAGACAGATGTTTAGAATGGATTTGATATGTTTATCCACCTATGAAGTCTTCCCCAAGAACCTAGAATAAGCAGACACTTATTGAATTATTTTGAAATAATTTTTAGTTTGAGATTATTTTTAGCTTGTGTGCTGGTTTAAAATTTGTTTTTTCTCCTATATTCATATTTTCTCAAAACTGTTTCACAGTATTGTTACTATGTATTGCTGTTGCAGTTTTTTTGTGTTTTTGTTTTTTTCTATGTGTGTCACCAAGAGTCATTTTGATAACGGCTGCATAGAAATAGATTCAATAAATATACCTTAAAGGGCTCCTACCCTCATAGCCTTCCAGAAAGCTGTGAAAACTTGTCAGTTATCCCAGATATTAGACTAGAATGGGGAGGAACTGATGGATATTAGGCCACTATGGTGGGAATGTCTGAGGGATATTACTGTTTAAATTGTTTTTCTGGTGAGCTACTTAGGATTATTATATATAAGACAGGTGGCCATGTAAGTTTTACAAATAAATAAATATACCTACCATATGCCTTCTTAATGTATTTCCATCTTCTAGAATTCAAGCTTTGTTGAAGTGGGTCAGTGATTCTGCAAGAGTTGCAGCCATGAAAAAAAGTGGCCGAGTTAACTATGTCTGTCCAAACAGTTCAACAAGAGAATATGGTCTTCTCATGCCGTCTCCTTCACATTTGCATTGTGTAGCAGCAATTTTATGGCATAGCTACGAATTGCTTGTGGAATATGACTTGCCAGCATTGTTGAACAGAGAACTCTTTGAGTAAGTAGCCAATGCATTAGTTTTACTAAGTGATAGAGGTCTGAACTAGAATTTCTCTGCAGTGCTTGAGCGCCACAAACACTCAAGTACTTAAACATAAATTGCTGATGTAATAAAACTGTATTCAGAAAAAATGGCTTTCTCAATGAGACTTCCAATCCTTTGCTCTTTTTATGTGTAGGTTTTACTGATTTTTTTCATACGTTTTTGACAAAAAGATGGTACAAGTAGTCCTCAACTTACAACCATTTGTTTAGCAACTATTCAAAGTTGTATGTCACTTTGTTCAATAGTACTGAACAAAGTGACATACAACCATTTTTCACATTTGTTGCCATTGCAGTATCCCCATGGTCTCGTGATCAATTTGGATGCTTGGCAACTGGCATATATTTATGACCATTGCAGTGTCCCGAGGTCATGTGATCAACTTTTGCGACCTTTTGACAATATCAATAAGGAAGCCAGATTCACTTAACAACCATGTTACTAATTTAATAACTATGGCAAGAAAGGTCATAAAATGGGGCAAAACTAAGTTAACTTTTCCTTAGCAACAGAAACTTTGGACTCAATTGTTGTCATAAATCGAGGACTCCCTGTACTATAATTTTTTTTTTTAAAAATGCCCAAAGCTGTCTGTTACAATGATTATCATTCAGAAATATGGACCTAGTTTCCCATATACATTCATAATCTAATAGGATTTTCCTGTTTGCTTGGACAAATGTCTATATCTCTTGTGGAAGAGTCTTTTCAATTTTCACTTAAAATGTGGGTATTTTCCAAGATGCAGTAAATGCTTTGATTCTGTACTAGTACAAGCCAGTGGCAAAGGTTGTATAAGTACAATTCTAGAACAAGTCTATTTACCTACAAAAACATGCTTTTCTTAGGAAATGTTAATTTCAGAATTTCAGTTTAGACATTTACTGCTCCTAATTGGCAGGCCCAGTCCCTCTTAAGGCAGTAATTTATTTTGTGGCATAAAAAATATAAGAAACTTAACTGTACAAATATTTTCAGTAAACCCCAAGTCCTGAATAGAAATAGGATGGCTTGGCCTGAATACTCAGTATCTTTAGATAATGGAGAAGGAATCTGCGACAATCAAGGTCTGTAGCTAAACCGCAGAAAAACTTCATCAAATTTATAGTTCCAGAGCCTCAAAGCAATGTAAATTGGAGAAAATAATACTTTGAGGAAAAAAAGAATTTGTGTGAAAAATATCTGAAATATCAGATTTAATTGATTTTATATCTCCCTTTTTATTTGCTGGCATAAGCATTTTAGAAATTTCTTGTGGTGTTCTTCAACTATTATGGCAAACCAGTAGCTATTGGCTTCAGTAACTTCCCTAGTGACTCAAAATCCATATTATCAATACTTAGTCCTGCAGTCTGCTTTAAATAGAATGATTGAATTTAAGACTAACTTATGTGTCGTTAATATATATGGTTTTCTAATTAGGTTTTTATTTCTCCTTAGGTCTCTGTTTAATTGGTCCATGTCTCTTCCGTGCAATGTGGTTTTGAAGAAAGCTGTTGACAGTCTCCTTTGTTCTATGTGCCATATTCATCCAAGTTATTTTTCCTTACTCATGGGGTGGATGGGTATTACTCCTCCCCCTATCCAGTTGCAACACAGACTGTCCATGACAGATGACAGCAAAAAACAGGATCTTACTTCGTCTTTAACAGATGACTCTAAAAATGCACAAGCTCCCCTTGCACTAACTGAATCGCACTTGGCCACTCTTGCTGCCTCATCACAGTCTCCTGAAGCTATTAAACAGTTATTGGACTCAGGGTTGCCCTCCCTCCTTGTAAGAAGCCTTGCAAGTTTTTGCTTTAACCATACTTCTGCCTCTGATTTCAGTACTCCAACAACAGACAATTCCCAAGATAGGATCAGAAGACACCACATTCCGCAGCACTTTCATAAAATGCCCATCACAGCAGATTTAGTTGCTCCTGTACTCAGATTCTTGACAGACGTTGGAAACAGCAACCTTATGAAGGACTGGTTAGGTGGCTCTGAAGTCAATCCACTATGGACAGCACTTTTGTTTCTACTCTGCCATTCTGGTGCTACTTCTGGAGGACATGCTGCAGCACCACAACAACAGAATAGTGCTAGACCTACTTTGCTTACTTCAGCTTCAGGAACAGGACTGACTACTCAGCAGAGAACAGCAATTGAAAATGCTACCGTTGCGTTTTTCTTGCAGTGTATTTCTTGCCATCCTAATAATCAAAGATTGATGGCTCAGGTAATCTGAATAGTCGATGTAGCATAAAATATCACTTTAGCTAGATTTGAAGGACTGGTTGAGAGCAGCTTTTTCTGAGAATTCCTTATGGTATGGCTAACTCTTCTATTCTGGCACCTATGATGAGATCAGAATTCAGTAAATGTGATACAGAACAACACAGTAACCTTACAGAATAAAGATCTTGGAACTGCTGAGATTCTTATGCATGAGAATCTTATTCTTATTCTTGCCATGTATAACATGGCAAGCAACTTCAAGAACAGACGTAGCAATAGCAAATTTTACTACAGATCAGAATGGGTTCTAGCTGTGTTAGGGATCGAGTATGGTCTGTTTCAAGGTCTAGGCACTAGGTAGGGTTGGAATAGCCCATTCCAACAATGGAATGTGAGTTTAGTGAAGTTCCTGTAGGTATAGTCTGAAGTACCTGATTTAAGAGTTATAAAGGGGAAAAATTGGTGAAACCGATAGTTCAACAAATGTATGCCCTATTGTAGATACAACTAAGTAAATATTCATAATTATAGCTCATGAATACATAATTCGGTCTGAAATTTTTTCTCCATTCCTTCATAGGTTCTTTGTGAACTCTTCCATTCCTCTCCTCAAAGAAGCAATCTCCCAACATCTGGAAATATTTCAGGGTTTATTAGAAGGCTTTTTTTGCAGCTGATGCTGGAGGATGAAAAAGTGACAATGTTTCTTCAGTCACCTTGCCCAGTAAGTTTTCTCTCCACATTCACTGTACCACTATTACCTATCCTCTGTCAACCCAGCCATTGCTCATTGCTAAGTAAAACTCACAGTAGATACAAAAATAAAACTTCATCATATCAGTTTCTACTAAAAAGGAAATATTAAAATATATTTTTCCAGCCCTGATGGTATAGATTAGCCTTGCCCAACCAGTAACTACATATTACACAGTTCTTTTACAATATACATAGTTATTCTAAATTTATTCATAATTATTAATTCTGTAAATTATCCATATGCATAATCCTGTTCTATATAATTTCTTATACTAAAATTTAGATAATAACCTTGAAATCATAAGGTGCAAAAGGGGAAGAGTGTATATGCTTCCCACATCTTGACAAATCCTATATTTTACCATCTGTTAATATTAATTATGCCTCAATTTCTAGTGTAATGCATTTCCATGTTAATTACTTAATCCAATTGCCATTCAATGCTCCTGAATAATGGGATCATCTCTTTTGCTTATATTCTTTGTTGTGTAGCGTGTTCCTTTCCTTTTCAAATAAAGAAGTTTAGAATATCCGTTTCATCTTGGTAGCTGTTCACTGTAAATCACAGTAATTAATCTGTTTCTGAAATTTTTTTTGTAGTCCTTTAATAGAAACAGTATGCCCTATTTCTTTTAATAACTCAAGGTCACAAAAACTATGCACAAAGATTCTGTGTGTTTCAGAATTATTAATTAGATAATGTGGCAAACAGGGTCCTGGACTCTTTGTTTAATTACTGTTTCAAAATAAAGTCTGGGAGTGGAATTCAGTTATACTGTACAAAATGATATTTTGAGAATGCTTTAATTTAGATATTTCTCATCTTGTTTGTAAGCTGTTGAAATACTCTGAATTAAATTGCGTTCTATAACTAGCATCCATTACAGCTTGTTTATGTATTTCATTTTTATTTATTTATACCTCACATAAATCAACTCTGATTGGCCTATAACAATAATATAAAAGAACAAATGCAAAAACATAAAATTCACATTAAGAGATAAATGTAAAAATGAATATATAACCCCTTAGGCAAAGAGTGGGTAAAAATGGCTGCTTTGGCAATGGAGCCATCTAAGCATGTCTCCTGTTCCCAGGCCTGATAAATATAATCAGGTCTTTAGAGATTTCCAGAATGACGGAAGGGATGGAGCTACGCCAGCTCAGCAGCAAGTCTTTTGTTCCTGTTATCTCTCTTCTGCCACTTGGCACATTGAGATGCTAGTGCCTGGAACCAAGTTGGACGAAGGTGGTGGTCTTTAGAGAGCTAGCCCTGAGTACCCCACAACTGTTTTTTTTATAAAGATCATTTGTTTTTTTTTGGGAGGGGGGGAAGTTCCTGGACAGGATACTCTTTCTATTGCTATTGGCAAATATCTCCAGTCCCAGGTTTCCCCAAAAAGAAAAATGTTATCTGATCAAAAGAACCAATTTCCCACTCCTCAGCCAGCCACTCCTCAAAAGAAACTTTAATGCTACCTTTCCCGAAAGCTTATCTTGTCCAGAAATCCTCAAAACAAAAGATCTTTAAAGAAAAAGGAAGTGAACCGGGGTATTGGGTATTCCATGTGCAGCTTCTTCCAAACTTGACTTGGGGCACAAGCATTTCAGAGTCTGCCTCCCTGTTTTTCTTCTTTTTTTCCCCCTCATTATTTTTGGCCAAGTGAAGAGATTCAGAAAAGCTCCCACCCATCTGTCCTCAGGTCTTGGATTGTTCAGTTTGCTGGGGATTTGATCCTTTGGGACATGCTGTTCACTGCTGGTGTGCTGCTCTTAAGGGGGGAGGAGAAGAAAGAGTGCAAAAAGAGGGAGATGGGGAGGCAGATCTGCATGCTGGGTACATGGACAGGTTTGGAAAGGAGATGACAGGAACAGGAGCTGCAGCTCAGCTGAGTGTGCATATGTGTATGGGGGAGGAGGCAGAAACAGGAACAGAATGGGCATCTATTGCTGATAAAGCTTCTGGATACTCTTCAAGGGCAGCTTCATGGAGACCATGCTGCAGTAATCCAGTATGGAGGTGATCAGTGCGTGAGTGACTGTAAGCAGAGACTGCCAATGCAGGAATGGACTCAATTAGTACACAAGATGAAACTGTGCAAGTTCTCCCAGCCATAGTTTCATTGAGCAGGAGTTGTGAATCTAGAGGGAATCCCAGCTTCTACACAAACAAACACTATGAAATGTTTATGGCCTTTTTATTTCAAAATCCTTAAAACAATTTTTATGTTTCTTAACTTTTAGTTGTATAAAGGTAGAATTAATGCTACCAGCCACGTAATTCAACATCCAATGTATGGGGCGGGACATATGTTCCGTACTCTTCTGTTGCCAGTCTCAACAACCCTGGCAGAGGTTCTTGATCGTGTATCAGGTAAGTTGCTTTTATTAAATAGGTATTTTTTTATTATAGTGTGTGGAAAGTTATTTTATTTCATGTATAAATTTATTGCTCAATGCAGAATTTTCCATGGTGGAATGTATAATAAAAGGGTGTATTTATATCAGAGCTGAAGAGTACATTTGTATTATTCTAAAATACACTTTATTTTAAGTCTTACAGCAGGTTCATAAAAGTGACTTAACATTTAAGAACCAGATACTGCTCAAAACTGTCATATTTAGAAAGATGCTATAAATAAATAAAAATATTTCACCAATGTATTACTACTAATTTAGAAGGCAGTGTAGCAAAATGGGACCTGTTGGTTTGAATTACGGCATCCATTATTCATAGTTACAAGACAGAGGTGAGGTTTTTTTTTTTTTAATGAAAATTTTGGAAAAAAAACTTTTACAAATATTTACTTCCCTCCCCCCACCCTCCCCCCCAACCCCCCCAACCTCCCCCCCCGACTTCCCAGAACCAATACAGGGTATAAATCTTTAACAAAAACATTCTAAAATGAACTTAAGAAAGAGTTAATATCATCTTTCATTTGAGCTTTAACTCCTCCTTGCTAGGCTAGCTCTAAACAAATTATATCATTCCTTGTTTCTTTAGTCATAAGGAGACAGAGGTGAGGTTTGTGGCTTTAGAATATACAATAATGTAATGAATATATTCAAGTTGCACCAATTCCACCTTATTTTCTTCCTATTTCTCATTGATTTCAATACTGAATGACTCTTGTACATGTATGCATATAGTGCTGTGCAAGACTTGCAAAAGAAGTATTTCACAATGCACACACCACACAAACACACCACCTCTCTTTGATAATAGTATCCCTTTTGCAGGCTTAAGTGACGTTGAAAGCTGTTCTTGGCCTTCTCTGCATGCATGTCCACATACAGCCACTTCATTTTGTTGCAAAGCATCTCTTTCAAATACTTACTACAGCCCTAGTATGTGTGTGTGTGTGTGTATACCTTTAGATACATACATAATTAAATAGAAATGCTTTCTACATAATATAATATTTTGTTTCCAGATACTCCTAGCATAACAGCAAAATTAATTAGTGAACAAAAAGAAGACAAGGAAAAAAAGAATTACGAAGAAAAAGAGAAAGTTAAAGCAGACAGTGGGTTTCAGGACAATTACAGTGTTGTTGTTGCATCTGGTATGTCTAATTTTATGTCAAGTTACCATACCTGATTTGGGATAGTATGAGGAACAGTAAGCTAACTTTAATATTAAATTAAAAGCATCTTTTTTTAAACAGTGTTAGCCATCTTGATCCTTTGCATTCATTGGCCAGAAGATTGGAGCATGGTAATTTACAACTTGCTGAATTAAAGTTAAGCCATGTGTTCAAGCAAAGGTGAATGAGGCACTGTGTGTAGCATTAGACAAAGGGAATCCCAAACATTTTTCATCATCACTAGAGTCTACAACTCTCTCCTGCCTTCCAGAAGAAATAACAGAAAATACCAAAAAAAATCTAAATGGAGATAGACTGAGAAGAGAGATAACAAAACTAAATGAAGATGGGGCATGGGATATTAATATTTGGATAGGAAGAAAAATATAGTTTGCCCATTACTTATGTAGTCTGAATTAAATAAGGTTAGACATAAGGAAAATGCATGTAAAATCCTGGGATAGAAGATGCTTTGCAGTGAAGCTTGGTGAGGCAGAAGTGGCTTCTCTCTTGCAACAATCTGCTGGGTTATGAGGATATAATATAATATAATGGATATAATATGTAGGTTATTGTCGCTCTTACAAATACTGTGGTGCTTACATGTTTGGGAACCCTTTTGAATTTTCAATATTTCTACTCAAATACGACTTAAAATGTGATCTATTTTCCACACAAGTCCTAAAACTGAACAGAACTCAATTAAGAACAGTACTGCACTAACATATTTTACAGATGGGATAAGGTTCTCATGCTAGAATGTAGCGTTCACCATTCACAAAATGTAACTCTTTGCATTTAAGCCCAGAAGTTGTGCTTTGGTCTCATCCATCAACAAAATATTATTTTAGTAGTTCCAAAGGTGCTTTTCAAGAGGCAACTGGACTTTCTGGTTTGAGAAGCTGGAGCTATGCTTTCTGCATCATACTTTCACTGTTGAGACAGGCGCAGGCTGTTGGGGATGACTCTGTGCTGTCTGAATCACAAACTGAAGAGCAAATTGTTCCTGTAGTCTACCATTTTTCTGAATATCCGTTCATAGTCCCGTACCATTCAAAGGGTGTTCATCCCAAAGTGCATAGCTAAATGTCTATAGAGATTCTTAGTCATCCAGGTCATGGTTGTCCAAACGTAGAGATAACTGGGCCAGAAAGTCCAGTTGCCTCTTGAAAAAGCACCTTTGGGACAACTATGACCTGGATGATTGAGAATCTCCATAGACATTCTTTCAATAGCCTCCTGGCTTATCCATGTGGTCTTTTACAAACTGGATTTTTTGTTTGTTTGCTTGCTTGCTTGCTTGCTTGCTTGCTTTTTGAGAGAGAGGTGGGGTGAGTATTGGCTGTCTCCTTTTAGCCCAGCCATGTATACCTTGTTGCTTGGTGTTCTCCTGATGAAGGTCTCATGAACACTGACATTCCCAAGTGCAAGAGAGGCCTTTAAGTTCCTTAGATGTTACCCTGGGCTTGTTTGAGATTTCCCTGATTATTACACACCTTGCTTTTTGATGTGATCTTGGTTGTCCAACCACTCTTGCGGAGGATAATAATGGTGCTAAATTGTCTCTAATTGTATACAGTCTGCCTGACATTGGACTGGTGGAGTCCAAACACTTTGGCAAAAGTTTTATAACCTTTTCCAGGCTTTTCCATCAACATCTGTTTTTCAAAGATTCTCAGATATCTCCTTTGTTCAGGCCATGACATACTCCCATGTACCTGTGTTGTGAAGGTTGGCTTTAATAGTGAACATCCAGAAACCTGTTCTTTAAATAAGACATGTTCTCCCAAACTCACACATTATTCCATTGGTTGAATTTTCTTTTGCTATCTTGCTAGAGGTTCACATCCTTTTGCCAAACATAAGTATATAGCCTTGGATCATTTCCCTGAAAAAATAAAGGAATAAGTATAATGAGTTTTGTTGAATTGAGCTCTCTTTATCTAGTTTTATGACTTGTATGGAGAACAGGTCGTGTTTTGGTTATATTTATGCAGAAATATTGAAAATTTTAAAAAGCTTCACTAACTTTTAAGCAACAGTGTAAATACTGTTGAGTTGCATTGCAAACTGTATAAAATGTAACACTTCATTTTCATTATAGGTTTGAAATCTCAGTCAAAAAGAGCTGTATTGTCCACACCACCTCGTCCACCTTCAAGACGAGGGAGAGTGGTGACAGATAAAGTAGGCAGCTCCGCCACAGGAAATGATTCTTCCAGCAAAACTATTAGTGTTCCTGTTTTTCACCTATATCATAAGCTGCTACCAGGTAGTTTTCGGCTTTTTAAAAAATTAGACCATGTTTTTCAAGAATGCTAAGGTACATAAAATGATGTTGAAGACTTGCAAGGATCTGCACATTTTCTCGGATTCACTATAGAGAAACCTTGAAATGAGAAGTTTTCTAATTATATGATATAGTCCTATGGAACATTGTATCTATACGCTTGTAACCTTAGCATTATAAATATATCTAGTGTTCATGGATAAACTTACAGTTGAATCAGTTATTTGATTCAATATATGATAGAATGTAGTAAGCTCTTTGGGTAAATATGTGCTGATCACATTTTGTTAAGCAAGTATTTTAATAACATTTAAGTATTTATCCAAATTAATATTGTATGTGTAGTTTTTTAAAGGAGGTCCTTGGCTTATAACCATTCTTTTAGTAATTGTTCAGTTATAATTGCGGCAAAAAAAATGACTTACAACCGGTCCTCTTACTTACAACTGTCACAGTATCCTTGTGGTCACATGATCAAAATTCATTGTTGGCAACTAGTATGTATTGGCAGTGTCCCAGGGTCATGTGATTTCCATTTGCAACATTCATAGGGGACCTCTGACAAAGTTAGGAGGAGAAGCCGAGTTCACTTAATGACCTTGGCAAAAAAAGGTCATAAAATTGGGTGTGACTCATTTAATGAGTTAGCAATGGAAATTTAAGTCCCAATTGTCATTATAAGCCAAAGACTACCTTTTTGAAGATTTTTTTTTCAATATTACTGAAAAATCTGTGAAAGGACATTTCATTTCGCTTAAGGATGTGCTGCAACTATAGGAACTGATTGCCTAGAAAATGAAAAAGACAGAAGCTGCTTATTCATTATGTTAATGATAATTGCTTATTTATGATTTGAATTTATCAGTTAAATACCAATTTAGAGCTTCTTGTAACATCATGTGATTTAGGTCAGCCGTTGCCACCTGAGATGACCCTTGCCCAACTTTTGACTCTGTTGTATGACCGCAAGCTTCCTCAAGGATACCGATCTATAGACTTGGCAGTTAAGCTTGGCTCGAAGGTCATCTCAGACCCTAGTCTTTCAAAAACAGATTCATTCAAGCGCCTACACACTGAAAAAGGTATACTTAGAATTATCTTTATATGGACACTGGTTTTTTTGCTCTGGTTGTTTGAATGATATATAAATGTGGAAACTTACATAAACTTATTGAAAATTATTATATATATACGTATGTGTGTTTGTGTGTGTGTGTGTGTGCGTGTGTGTGTATACACATCTGACCTGGCTTGACCCTCCCATCACAAGATCTCCTGACCACACGAAGCCCTTATAAGCAGAAGAACACCAACAGTGACATATCCTAAACTTTGCTGAAAATGTTACCTAGTCTGGTAACGAAACGTTTGAAAACCAACCCACAAGCTTGGAGAATGAACCTCCACTTGCTGTGTGTTTGTGTGTATAAATATAGATAGATTTGTACATAATATGGAAAATAGTTGACCTATTGAAAATAGAGAGAGGGAGAAAGATTTGCCTTGTGGATTGTTTAAAACACCAGAATTAAGAGAGGAAAATACAAACAAAATGTTTGTTCTGTTTGTATATACCATGTTAAATCCTAATGCAGACATCAAGACAGTTATCTAACACAATTTCATATTGTTGTTTACTACTGCAAAGCAAACTAAACTCAGAATAAAACGTGGCTCTTTGAAGTTTCAGATGTTGCATATGGTTTATGTCTTATGATTGGAAATTTTTGTGCCACTGTTTCTTTAGCTGGATGGGGTAATATGTGTATGTGGAGGGGGGGGTGTTAAAATCCAATGCTAAGCAACAGTTGCTACTGTAGCTTGCCAGGCAGATAAGTTATTACAAGATTGGATATGTTTTCACTATGGGAGAAAAGTTCTTGTGAATTAATTGTTTGGGTGTCTTGTGTCCTCCTTTTTAATTTTTAAGAATGTCAAATAATTTGTTCTGCACTTGTCATAATGATAAAAACAGCTGGCTTCATATGTGGAACAACAATGGTATTTCAAGACAGTACACATTTAATGCATTTTGCTCAACCCTAGAAAAGGTTTTGCGTGTTGTTGTTTTGTTTGGATCAGGTTTTGGGGGAAACATAAACAAAAAAAGCTCCATTTTAAAAGTTGAATGTATTGCAGTGGAGGAAAACCTGAAGCATTTTCAGTGTTCCAGCCGCAGAAAACAAAAATTGGAATGAGTTTCTTACTGCCCTACTTTCATTCCAAGAATAAGTGAAATGGCAATCCATGTTGTTTCCTAGCAGCTGACCTATATAAAAATTGTGAAAAGTAATAATTGCTTTACTTTTTAATAGGAATTTTAAAAGTCCTGTTTCAAAACACTATTTCAGGCTTGAAATACTTCTAAAATGACTGATCACAAAATTATTCCAGTTCAAATCAGTTCAATTCTATTAACATTGCACAGTCTTCCTGTCCCATTTTATGCACAATACTATATCCTACATCATGCCTAACAAAAAAAAAATTGTCCCAAATATTATGGCAATCCAATTAGTAAAAATAGGATAGCTATAAAAATAATAATAGTAAAGTTTCTATATACAGAATTAAAATTTTCAAAGTATTTTCAGTATTTTTCTCTTGCCTCAGAATTTCAGAATCTTCTCATTGCTTTTTTCATTATTTTTGACAAACTACTTTCTAATTTTGCCTACCGTATTTTTCAGAGTATAAGACAACCTTTTTCCCCTCAAAAAAGAGGCTGAAAATCTGGGTGCACCTTATACACTGAATACAGCTTTTTTTTGCCCCCTTCACCAAAATGGCCATGCATAATCTTTAGGAGGCTTTCAGAGTGCCCCTAGGGGGTTGGGGAGGGCAGAAATGAGTGAAAAACAGGCCATTTTTTGCTTGTTTTTGCCCTCCCCCTCTGAATCCCCCAGGAGCACTCTACAAGCCTCTTAAAGGCTATTCATGCCCCTTTTTTAGAAAAAAAAAACCAGGCCCATTTTTGGGAGGTCTGCAGAGTGCAAAAACTTTTTTTAAAATTTGCCTCTTCAAAATCTTGGTGCATCTTCTACTCCGAAAAATACTGTATTTCTTCAGAGATATACAAGTGTTTTATTTGTCCAAACATATTTCTCCTACTTATAGCTAAACGGTAGTGTGCTAGACTGTAAGTCTATAATCGCTCTAAATAAATGTTATTTAATACTATTTTTATAAGTTTGATTATTTTTATGTATTATGTTATGCACAAATAGATCATGCAGATTTATTGGGACCTTGCCCTGAAGATGAAGCAGTTACTCCAGTTGAAGAATGCATGGATACTGTGCTGGATGAATCTTTTCTTGATGCATGCCCTCTCCAGTCCCCATTGCAAGTTTTTGCTGGAATGGGTGGGTTGGCTCTCATTGCAGAAAGACTTCCTATGCTTTACCCAGATGTGATTCAACAAGTAAGTCAAAAGATACATGTATAATTGACCTAATTAAAAGTTTAAAATCTATGAGAACGGAACAGATGGATGGGCTTAATGGTGGCTAAGGTACTCAAAAGTATGCATTGTTATTTCTATCTTGGCATTTACTAAACATTGGAATCAATATTCCAGTTAAGAATTATTACATATAACTGTAAACCTCTATGTACCCTGCTTAAAAAAAAATCTAGTGAATTTTACTTGTATAGAGATGGATTAATATAATGATTAAAAGTACTGGAATTATTCAGGGCTTGCTGGTACAGAATCTGAGAATATTCTAAAGCACTTTGTCTCAATTTTATTTCTTCATATTGAAAAAATGAGAAAATTTGCTTTTGATACATTCCATGATTTCAAAGTCGTATTTATGCCAGGTATATTGGAAAATGTCTCTTAACTTTGAATTAATGTAAAATAAGAAATTCAATATTGAAAACTGCCTCCAGATCTCTTAATGTCCATTTTTTATAGGGAAAGGCACAGAGACTTCTTCCACCTCTATGAGATAATTATTCTCCTGTTTTCTCACTTATATATTTAAAAATCAGAAAAATGAAACTTTACCCTGGAACATAATTTATCATAAATACACTGATAAATTATACAAACGTTGGGTTTGTTTTTCAAAAATAACTGATTTTACTAATAAGTTAGACACACACACACACACTCATTTAAGCATATATCTGTACACTAACTATGTAAGTAAAAACTATTAGGTACAGCTTGCGCTTTGAAAATATATAACCCCTTTTATATAACTGATTGATTGGGGATTTCTGATTTTACATATTGCTCTTGATAATTCTCCCAAGTCTTCACAGGAAAAATGGTTCTGAATTCCTTCTTTCTAGTGTTCAGTATGTACTACCAAATTTAAATGTTTCTTTTGTACATTTTTAAAATTATCCTCCCAAGTGAAAAAAAGGGTTTTAAAAATACAGCAATTTGTAGTGTCATCATTATTTCAGATATTCTTCACAAAGATAAGTTTAAAACATACATAAATAAAATATAGCTTTGGCAAAAAAAAAAGTTATTTACCCCTTGTATTAAACAGACCAGGCAATTTTATGGGAGCAGTGGATATATTTGGATATCTGAGGTGCCGATGGGGTGTTTTCTGTGAATGGTTGCCATAAAAACGCTTTTGTAATTCATAAAATTGTCATAGTGCATGTTGCTAGTCATAAAATATGAATTTACCTGTTGAGGTTCACTACATCATTATATAGTCACTATTATACATTATATCTTTCAAAATAATCTCTACCACCCCAGCTATTTTTTTTCTATATTTCTAAACAGGTAAAGGCTCCAATCGCTTCTTTTTTATATATTTTTAAATCCCATCTTTATTATTATTTAATATAAATAACTCGAGGCTGGAAATTTACATAGTGCTACTTTCTCCACAACAGCAAACTTGTGAGATGGGTTGGGCTGAAGAGAGTGACTGGCCCAAAGTTACCTAGCCGGCTTTTATGCCTAAGGCAGAACAACAATTCAATCCCCTGGTTTTGAAGGCAACACCTTTACCACTATACCAGATTGGCTCTTCATCCCCCCCCCTCTATTTTCTAAATATATCTATTGAGCTAAGTAAGAGGCCAAGAGGCATTCCTGTCGTAAATAAAGGTGATGTGGAAAGTTTTGCAGCATGCTAGCTTCTCATTAAGTTTTCTTAAGCTTCTAAAATGAACACATTAGGTACATTAAACAAAAAGCAGAGTCTGGTGAGTGTCAAAGGGGGTTTCTTTGGATATTGCGTTGTCTGTCCCCCTCGTGGTAAAAAAGAAGTATTTACAAAATACTACGTTGAGTTGTCTCAAAATTCTAACACTGGAAGTAATAATAGAAAATTCCTACTGGCATATTTACTTCCTCTTATATGATAAAAATATTAATGTTTTATTTGAATATATGACTTACTTTTTAAAATATATCACAGATATTTTCATAGAAACTTTCAAAAATGCTTACATATTAGGTAAAACTTGATTGTCAATTTAATTTTCAGTTATTTTTATTCAGTTGTTAAGAAGGTTGTAAATAAATCAAGGAATTACTTACCGATATGGTTGTCACTCTTAGAGGATAGTATTAAGCATCTTCTTTTCTTTCTGAAGGTGAGTGCTCCAGTGGTTACATCCACCACCCAGGAGAAGCAGAAGGACAGTGATCAGTTTGAATGGGTTACCATTGAACAATCAGGAGAACTGGTTTATGAAGCCCCAGAAACAATTGCAGCAGAACCGCCACCGATCAAATCAACAGTCCAAACTATGTCTCCCATACCTGCTCATTCTTTGGCTGCTTTTGGATTATTTC